>NC_085136.1:179501613-179798029 GCF_035046485.1 Aedes albopictus | reverse complement strand
AGGAAACCAAATGAGGTTGGGAACCACAATCGAGGAATGCACGGCAAGGGTGGGGGTTTCCATGGCTGTCTAGGACATCAACCATGGCCGTAAGCAACAACGTACTATCTGACCGGGGAACATTGTGGACCGAACTGGACAACGACGAGGAACTTTCAATTGGAGGGGGAACATTGGCACTTTCAACAACTGGGGCGGATTCTTGCTGGGGGTCCTCAATTACGGGCTTTGGCTCGGGCTTGGGCTCGTGAAGCAGGGTATTGTGTCTTCCTTGACACTCCTGGCATGATTTAGTGGAAGGGCACTTCAAGGCAGGGTGTCCCTTCCGCAAACAATTGAAACATAGATTGAGTTCTCTTACCTTAACTCTACGTTGGGGTACCGTCAAGGAAACAAACCTGTCGCACTTGTAGTTGGGATGATTCGCACTGCAGATCTCGCATGTCGCCTCACTATTAGCTACGGGTGTAGCCATAGCGAACGACTTCGCCGGTGGGGGCTTCGAGATGGACTTCTGGTTGGACTCCTTGTCGGACGACGACTTCGGGTGGCTGGCTTCGCAGCGCTCTAACAACGAACAGCGCTCCTTCAGGAATATCACGGTATCTTCGTAGGTCGGGATCTCCTTGTGGGGAATGGTTCCCTCCCACTGTTTCCTCGTCTCGGGGTCGAAAGCATCGGAAAGGACGACGACGACAAATCGCTCGGAAATACCATCCAGGTTCTGGTTCAGCAGCTTCAATCCTTCGACATGGCGGGTTACCTCGTTCAAAAGATCTCTCATTTTCTTGGAGCATTCCTTGTTCATCCGCTTTAGACCCAACAAGCCATGGATGTGAGAGTCTACCGCCTTCCGCTCATCCTCGTAAACGTCAAGCAGCAGCTCCCAGGCGTGGGTGAAATTTCCGTCGCTGAGTGTTTTTGGGTCGATGATCTTTGCGGCAGAACCACCTGCTAGTGCCCTTTCGAGGTGATGCAGCTTGACCGCATCCGAATCTCTGGATCTGGCCATGATGTCGGAAAACACCTGCTGGAATCGTGGCCAATTCTCCGGTTTGCCATCAAATGACGGTATCGGAACCGGAAGCGGTTGCTGCTGCACTATAATCTGCGCCGGATAGGCACCGGACGCGGGCACTACAGATGGAGCAGGAGGTTGCGGGGTAGCGGACTGGATCAGGGTTTCGACCAGCATAGCGGTTTCGGTGTGCTGGTCTTCGAACTGGAGATACGTTGCATCGTTGTCGTCCAGCTTCTCCGGAGGCAGCAATGCGGTTATTTGGTGGTGGAAATGGAGGTACTCTTGGAAGTGGGCCTCCAAATTCCGGGAATACACCTTCAACTGCGGTAGCGTAAACTGTACGATGCCGGCTTCCGAAACCTCTTCAATGGTTTTTCGGATCCGGGTCACCTTGGCCTTCGCTTGGCCACGGAGATGCACGAGCGTCTTCAGCTCGGCCATTTTGTCGGTAGCACTTTTTTGGGGCGTGTGCTTCATCGACATCACTCACTTTTTTCTTAAGCACAAATACTACTCACAAACACAACTCAACTGTCTTTACCAGCCCGAACAGGGCTCGCACACAACTGAATTGTCCTATCCGAAACGTGTTCGGACGTGTTCACACTTTCACTTTTTCTTCGTCCCAAATAGGGACACAACCACAGTCAACTGTCCTGTCCGAAACTTGTTCGGACTTACTTCACTTTTGACACTCGCGCGAACTAACTTTCGGACCGCGAACGTCACCGACCGGAATGGAAACTTCTCGATGGACTTTTTCGATTCGCCACCAGAGCGAGAACAAACCTTTCACTGCCACCGGTGCTGCTATCCGGTTCGATTCAGGACCAAACAATGTGCGGTGCACAATGTGGGAAAGGCGTCGGATCGGGTATCCTTACGGGCCGTCAATCCTGCTACTGGCTAACAACCAACAGGCCAGAGATCAACCAGTAATCCGTGTGCAGGGTCGAACCGGTGTCCGCAATAGATTGCCTCGGGTAGGGTCTATTTGCGGATCGGAACGATGGGACACTGTTGGGTTCTCTTGTTGGTGCTCCAGCAGCGGAGGGATCGACGCAGGCTTGCAACAACGTGTCCGTGTGCAGTCGCACCGGTGTCCACAGAAGATTACCGCGGGTGGGGTCTAGCTGTGGATCGGAGCGAAGGAACAACGCTTGTTGCCTTGCCGGGAATCGCTCGGGTGAGCAACGGGACGGGTGGACTGTATTTCAGCGGCAGCGGTATCAACAGCAGCAGCGAGTGGCAGCCTTGGTAGTGGAATCGGGATTCGGACGATGGACTCCGATGGGAAAGGAAAAATCCAGCTTCTATCCAATTCACGTTTATTCGCGATATTGATCGTTCGGTGGTTACAATAAAACTGATTCTGTGCGCGCCAAGTGGCTTCTTTTTATACACCAATGTGTGTTGTTGTGTGGCTACGTTTTCTGGGAATTAGGCTCCGCCCATCAATTCAACGATAACAAAAAACTGGAAGGGCTAATGGAAGGAGCTTTCTAGAACTACAATTATCTTTCTTATTGCTAATTGGGGAAAGGTTTTGGAGTTTAATTATACTTAACAATGCAAGGGGGCAATGGGGTAAAACGGAGTGGGGATAGTGGGGTGAAATGGACAACAATAAACAAGTATGATTTGAGAAAAACAAATAAAAACAAGACAAAAAAACATCGTTCGGAACCGAACATCATATGTGACCAACATTACATCAATCTGAGCGAGTTGGTTGTCCGTGTGGAAAGTTGAAGTAGCATGTGAGCTGCTCAACGTCTTTGTTATTGTAGATGCGATCAATACGCGCGTGGTTTAGAAAATCGCATCGATCCTCCGCTCATAAGGAGACGACGACGCGGTGGTTATTTGTCAAAGGACGTGCGTACAAGATTAATTGTAGCCGCAACGATATTAATGTTGGCTACTGAGCGAGGAGAGCAGATGAGAAACGAGCTACGGCGGGGTGTTTAAATCCTTCGCTGATTGTTTATTCCTTGCACTCGCAGTCAAACTGCGGTGCTGATAAGGTGGGGTGGCATGCGCTTACGTACTTTTCAACAATTTTTAACAAGTTTAAATGTATGATGCTTTGCTTAAATGTTTTGTTAATTTTCAATGTCAAATAACGTATTTTGATGGATATTTGGGATTTTAAGATAATGCTGGGGAATAATTTTAGGAATTGTTGGCGATACACAAATCATGGTTCAGAGATAACGGGATTTATTCCAAGGGATGTTGGGTATTCTAATGGTAACTTTGAAGTTTTTAGGAAATGAGGGGCACATTTACAGAATTTTAGGGATTTTTAAAGATGTCGGGGTAAAATTTAAGAGATACTTAGATCTTTGAAAAAGTTTTAGACATTTTGGAATACGTCATGGTACATTCCACAGGTTGTTGCCATAGGCGAAACTACTGGGGGTGCAAGGCACCCCCTAGAATTTGAATGCATTGCTGTGAGATATGGGGCGATGAATGATGAGTAGATGAACTAATGAATATTTGTTTGTAGTGCACCCCCTGATAAAAAATTGTAATTTCCGGAGAAGCTTGAGGTATTTTGGAGAAATCGGGGAACTTATTCAGCTACACTGAAATAAATTTTGTTGTCGTTTCCACCGAATCCATGGTAGAATTAAGAATTGTACCAACAATTTTCAACCGAATGCAAAATTCTGTTAATTGTACTGAAACATTGTCAATATTACCATGCGTGTATTACTGTTGACTAAAAACATTCTTGGTTCTACTATTTGGGCATTGTAATTTCGACCATGTAGACTTGAATGTTGCGCGTCTTAGATAAACATGGTCAAAAATACAATGTCAAAATAGTAACATCAAGAATGTTTTTAGTCAATGGTACTTCACGCATGGTAATATTGACAATGTTTCAGTACAATTAACAGAATTTTGCATTCGGTTGAAAGTTGTTGGTACAGTTCTTAATTTTACCATGGATTCGGTGGAAACAACAACAAAATTTATTTCAGTGTACTTAGGGTTTTTAGGAGATGTCGGGGCTCATTGTAAGAGATGTTGGGGATTTCAAAAAAAAAATTGGTAAATTCAGGAAATGCTTGGGTTATTTTGGAGAAATCGGGGAACTTATTCTGCGACTTAGGGTTTTTTAGGGGATGTCGGGGCTCCTTCTGTGAGATGTTGGGGATTCCAAAGGAGACTTTGGTTATTTCAGAAGATGCTGGGGGTAGTTTAGAGAAAGCAGGGAACTTATTCTGCGACTTGGGGTTTTAAGGAGGTGTCGGCGATCATTGTAAGAGATGTTGGGGATTCCAAAGGAGACTTTGGTAATTTCAGGAGATGCTTGGGTTCTTTTAGAGAAATCGGGGATCTTATTCAGCGACTTAGGGTTTTTAAGAGATGTCGGCGATCATTGTAAGAGATGTTGGGGATTCCAAAGGAGACTTTAGTAATTTCAGGAGAAGCTTGTGGAATTTTGGGGAAATCGGCGAACTTATTCGAAGACTTAAGGTTTTTAGGAGATGTCGGCGCCCATTATAAGAGATGTTGGGGACTACAAAGGAGACTTTGGTAATTTCAGGAGATGCTTGGGTTCTTTTAGAGAAATCGGGGATCTTATTCAGCGACTTAGGGTTTTTAAGAGATGTCGGCGATCATTGTAAGAGATGTTGGGGATTCCAAAGGAGACTTTGCTAATATCCGGAGAAGGTTGGGGTATTTTGGAGAAATTGGGGAACTTATTCAGTGACTTAGGGTTTTGAGGAGATGTCGGGGCTCATTGTAAGAGATGTTGGGAATTTCTTAAAAACTTTGGTAATTTCAGGAGATGCTGGGGGTAGTTTAGAGAAAGCAGGAAACTTATTCTGCGACTTCGGGTTTTTAAGGAGGTGTCGGCGATTATTGTGAGAGATGCTGGGGATTAAAAAGAAGACTTTGGTAATTTCCGGCGAAGCTTGAGGTATTTTGGAGAAATCGGGGAACTTATTCAGCGACATAGGGTTTTTAGGAGATGTCGGGGATCATTCCATGAGATGTTGGAGATTCCAAAGGAGACTTTGGTAATTTCAGGAGATGCTTGGGGTCTTTTAGAGAAATCGGGGATCTTATTCAGCGACTTAGGGTTTTTAGGAGGTACCGGGGTTCATTGTAAGAGATGCTGGGGATTCCAAAGGAGACTTTGGTAATTTCAGGGGATACTTGGGGAAATCGGGGAACTTATTCAGCGACTTAGAGTTTTTTAGGAGATGTCGGCGTCAATTGTAAGAGATGTTGCCCAAGCAACACACATGTTATAATAGAGTTACGACAGCGCAAGTTTTGGTTGTATAGAAGTTTATTTTACGTAGTTCTAACATTGTGTTGAAATAACGTAAAATAAATTTCTATACAACCAAAACTTGCGCTGTCGTAACTCTATTATAACATGTGTGTTGCTTGCGTGGGGACTACAAAGGAAACTTTGGTAATTTCCGGAGATGCTTGGCGACTTTTAGAGAAATCGGGGATCTTATTCAGCGACTCAGGGTTTTTAAGAGATGTCGGCGATCATTGCACTAAGGGCCATAATCGCAATCTAGCGGAGCAAAATTAATTACTCTAAAACGAAGCATTTGCGACACATGGTGTCTTCGACAAAGTTGTTTAACATTAGCAGGGGCATCTATTGCTGTGAACGTAGTAGTTCGCAACTCGTCCGCATAGGTGGCGCCACCATCTAACTTCTTTGTTTTACGTCCTAGAGATTTGGCGTCTTCGATAAAGTTGTTTATTTTTGCAAAATAAACAACTCTTTCTCAGACGTCAAAATTCCACCGCCTACTGTTTTCGAGTTATATAAAAAATAAAAACCAATCAATGAAAAAACAGTTTTTTAAGGTTATTTTGACATTTTTGCTAGAAACCATGTGAGTTTTATTTTTTTCCTAATGCATATGTGTCAAACCAAACACATAGTACGGGAATATGTTGAATATTATCATTAAAAATTAAAAATAAAAATACAAATTCGAAAAAATAGTGTGAATTTCAAGGCCTAATATCTCACAAAGCGCAAAAAATCGCAACTTCAAATTTTCAGCAAATACGGAGCAATACTAGGTGAACATACTGCCAAAAATTTGGAGAGGTATTTTTTGGTGTTTTTGAGATAATTGCTTTTTAGTAACAGTATAAATATAAGTAGTACCAGCATGTAACTTTTTACTGTTACACATTAGAGAGTTTATGTATTCGAAAAAGTTGTTCATTTTGACTAAATAAACAACTATTTTTTAGACGTCAAAATTCCACGGCCTACTGTTTTCGAATTATTGCATATAAACTAGATAATATTGATAAAAATGACAATAAAACACATAATAATTCATAGTACTGCATCAAAAGGTATTTAATTGTATTTTTTTATCAATATTATTTAGTTTATATGCAATAACTCGAAAACAGTAGGCCGTGGAATTTTGACGTCTAAGAAATAGTTGTTTATTTAGTCAAAATGAACAACTTTTTCGAATACATAAACTCTCTAATGTGTAACAGTAAAAAGTTACATGCTGGCACTACTTATATTTATACTGTTACTAAAAAGCAATTATCTCAAAAACACCAAAAAATACCTTTCCAAATTTTTGGCAGTATGTTCACCTAGTATTGCTCCGTATTTGCTGAAAATTTGAAGTTGCGATTTTTTGCGCTTTGTGAGATATTAGGCCTTAAAATTCACACTATTTTTTCGAATTTGTATTTTTATTTTTTATTTTTAATGATAATATTCAACATATTCCCGTACAATGTATTTGGTTTGACACTTATGCATTAGAAAAAAAAAATAAAATTCACATGGTTTCTAGTAAAAATGTCAAAATAAGCTTAAAAAACTGTTTTTTCATTGGTTGGTTTTTATTTTTTAAATAACTCGAAAACAGTAGGCTGTGGAATTTTGACGTCTGAGAAAGATTTGTTTATTTTGCAAAAATAAACAACTTTACCTAAGACGCCAAATCTCTAGGACGTAAAACAAAGAAGTTAGATGGTGGCGCCACTTATGCGGACGAGTTGCGAACTACTACGTTCACAGCAATAGATGCCCCTGCTAATGTCAAACAACTTTGTCGAAGACACCATGTGTCGCAAATGCTTCGTTTTGGAGTAATTAATTTTGTTCCACTAGATTGCGATTCTGGCCCTTAGTGCATTGTAAGAGATGTTGGGGATTTAAAAAAAATTGGTAATTTAATTGGTAAGGAGTTTTGGAGAAATCGGGGAACTTATTCAGCGACTTAGGGTATCGAGTGTGAAAATTTGTCGTTAACTCCGCGTGTTGAGACATCATCCGGTAATTTTTCGATTATAAAGTGCTTATGGTGTGGCTTTGATTTACTCCAGTTTTTCACGTTCTTTTCACGTTTTTGGCTAATATGCCGCGCCATCTCCAGTGATTCGCGAGTGCCTAGAAAATCACAGTGTAGGTTCATGTGCATAATTTTGTGAACTGTGAATGATGAAGCGCAGTTTGTTCCAATGATGACGAAATGCGTACGCGACGGCGGCGAGGCAAGGAGTAAACGTGACCGCGCTGTAAAGAAGTTTCCCTTGGATGGTTTCTGGTGAGATTGTTCTAGTTACCTAATACTACAACAAATTGAACTAAATACGCGCCAGCTTCAAAGATTATCTTTGAAGCAGGAAGTGTGTTTGCAATATCATTATCCATTTGATAACGGTAATGTACACATGCGGGGCTTGTTGTGAGTGAAAGTTACCTCGGAATGGACGTGAGTAACCAGGCATTCTGAAACGGGTCACTGGATCCCAACAGAGCTATCACCTTTCAACTCCCGGGCTAAAGATGATTTCAGTTTTTTATGTGATATTCAGTAAAAATCGCAAAGACAACTGCAGACATTTTTCTTCCATAATACCACTGCCGGACAGTGGGAGTTGAATTGTACACACACACACACACATGTCGGAGCTCATTGAAAGGGATGCTGGGGATTCCAAAGGAGACATTGATAATCTTAGGAGATACTTGGAGTATTTTGGAGAAATTGGGGAACTTATTCAGCGACTTAGGATTTTTTAGGAGATGTCATGGCTGATTCTAAGAGAAACTTGGGATTCCAAAGGAGACTTTTGTAATTTCAGGAAATGCTTGGGGTATTATGGAGAAATCGGGGAACTTATTCAGCTACTTGGGGTTTTTTAGGAGATGTCGGCGATCATTGTGAGAGATGTTGGGGATTCCAAAGGTGGCTTTGGTAATTTCAGGAGATACTTGGGGTTTTTAGAGAAATCGAAGAACTTATTCAGCGATTTAGGGTTTTTAGGAGATGTCGGGGCTCATTGTAAGAGATGTTCGGAATTTCGAAAAAAAAACTTTGGTAATTTCAGGAGATGCTGGGTGTAGTTTAAAAAAAGCAGGGAACTTATTCAGCGACTTAGGGTTTTTAGGAGATGTCGGCGCCCATTTTAAGAGATGTTGGGGATTCCAAAGGAGACTTTGGTAAATTCAGGAAATGCTTGGGATATTTTGGAGAAATTGGGGTACTTATTCAGCGACATAGGGTTTTTAGGAGATGTCGGCGATCATTGTAAGAGATGTTGGGGATTCCAAAGGATACTTTGGTAATTTCCGGAGAAGCTTGAGGTATTTTGAAGAAATCGGCGAACTTATTCAGCTACTAAAGGTTTTTAAAAGATGTGGGGGCTGATTGTACGAGATGTTGGGGATTTCAAAAAAATTGGTAATTCCAGGATATGCTTGGGGTATTTTGGAGAAATCGGGGAACTAATTCAGCGACTTAGCATTTTTTTAGGAGATGTCGGGGCTCATTGTAAGAGATGCTGGGGATTTAAAAAAAATTTGGTAATTTAAGGATATACTTGGGGAGTTTTGGAGAAATCGGGGAACTTATTCAGCGACTTAGTGTTTTTTTTTTTCAGAAGATGTCGAAGCTCACTGTAAGACATGCTGGGGATTCCAAAGGAGACTTTGGTAATTTCCGGAGAAGCTTGGGGTATTTTGGAGAAATCGGGGAACTTATTCAGCGACTTGGGGTTTTTTAGGAGATGTCGGGGCTCATTGTAAGAGATGTTGCGGATTCCAAAAGAGACTTTGGTAATTTCAGGAAATGCTTGGGTTATTTTGGAGAAATCGGGGAACTTATTTAGCGACATAGGTTTTTTAGGAGATGTCGGCGGTCATTGTAAGAGATGTTGGGGATTCCAAAGGAGACTTTGATAATTTCAGGAGATACTTGGGGTATTTTGGAGAAATCGGGTTTTATTCAGCGACTTAGGTTTTTTAGGAGGTGTCGGGGATCATTCCATAAGATGGTGGAGATTCCAAAGGAGACTTTGGTAATTTTAGGAAATGCTTGGGTTATTTTGGAGAAATCGGGGAACCTATTCTGCGACTCAGGGTTTTTCAGGAGATGTCGGTGCTCATTCTATGAGATGTTGGGGATTTAAAAAAAAACTTTGGTTATTTCAGGATATGCTTGGGGTATTTTGGAGAAATCGGGGGACATATTCAGCGACAATGAGACCCGACATCTAAAAAAAAAACCAAAGTCGCTGAATATGTTCCCCGATTTCTCAAAACTTCCTCCAGCATCTCCTGAAATTACCAAAGTCGCCTTTGGAATCTCCAACATCTCTTACAATGATCGCCGACTTCTCCTAAAAAACCCCAAGTAGCTAAATAAGTTCCCCGATTTCTCCAAAATACGCCAAGCATCTCCTGAAATTACCAAAGTTTTTTTTTGGAAAACCACAACATCTCTTACAATGATCGCCGACACCTCCTAAAAAACCCAAAGTCGCTGAATATGTTCCCCGATTTCTCAAAACTTCCTCCAGCATCTCCTGAATTACCAAAGTCACCTTTGGAATCCCCAACATCTCTTACAATGATCGCCGACATCTCCTAAAAAACCCTAAGTCGCTGAATAAGTTCCCTTTCTTAAAACTACACCCAGCATCTCCTGAAATTACCAAAGTTTTTTTTTTCGAAATTCCGAACATCTCTTAAAATGAGCCCCGACATCTCCTAAAAACCCTAAATCGCTGAATAAGATCCCCGATTTCTCTTAAAACCCCAAGTATCTCCTGAAATTACCAAAGCCACCTTTGGAATCCCCAACATCTCTCACAATAATCGCCGACATCTCCTAAAAAACCCCAAGTAGCTGAATAAGTTCCCCGATTTCTCCATAATACCCCAAGCATTTCCTGAAATTACAAAAGTCTCCTTTGGAATCCCAAGTTTCTCTTAGAATGAGCCCCGACCTCTCCTAAAAAATCCTAAGTCGCTGAATAAGTTCCCCGATTTCTCCAAAATACACCAAGTTACCCCTGAAATTACTAATGTCTCTTTTGGAATCCCCAGTTTCTCTTGCAATGAGCCCCCACATCTCCTGAAAAACCCTAAGTCGCTGAATAAGTTCCCCGATTTCTCCAAAACACCCCAAGCATTTCCTGAAATTACCAAAGTCTCCTTTGGAATCCCCAACATCTTTTACAATGATCGCCGACATCTCCTAAAAACCCTAAGTCGCTGAATAAGTTCCCCGAGTATCTCCTGAAATTATTAAAGTCTCCTTAGGAATCCCCAGCATCTCTTATAATGAACCCCGACATCTCCTAAAAACCCTAAGTAGCTGAATAAGTTCCCCGATTTCTCTAAAATACCCCAAGCTTCTCCGGAAATTACCAAAGTCTTCTTTGGAATCCCCGGCATCTCTTACAATAATCGCCGACACCTCCTAAAAACCCTAAGTAGCCGAATAAGTTCCCTGCTTTCTCTAGACTATCCCCATCATCTCCTGAAATTACCAAAGTTTTTTAAGAAATCCCCAACATCTCTTAGAATGAGCCCCGACATCTCCTAAAACCCTAAGTCGCTGAATAAGTTCCCCGATTTCTCCAAAATACGCCAAGTATCCCCTGAATTTACCAAAGCATCCTTTGGAATCCCCAGCGTCTCTTACAATGAGCCCCGAAATCTCCTAAAAACCCTAAGTCGCTGAATAAGTTCCCCAATTTCTCCAAAATACTCCAAGTATCTCCTAAAATTATCAATGTCTCCCTTGGAATCCCCAGCATCCCTTTCAATGAGCTCCGACATCTCCTTAAAAACCCTAAGTCGCTGAATAAGTTCCCCGATTTCTCCAAAATACCCCAAGCTTCTCCTGAATTTATAAATGTTTCCTTTGGAATCCCCAGCATCCCTTTCAATGAGCCCCGACATCTCCTAAAAACCCTAAGTCGCTGAATAAGTTCCCCGATTTCTCCAAAATACCCCTTGCATTTCCTGAAATTACCAAAGTCTCCTTTGGGATCCCCAACATCTCTTAGAATGAGCCCCGGCATCTCCTTAATGACCCTAAGTCGCTGAATAAGTTTACCGAGTATCTCCTGGAATTATTAAAGTCTCCTTTGGAATCCCCAGCATCTCTCACAATAATCGCCGACACCTCCTTAAAAACCCGAAGTCGCAGAATAAGTTTCCTGTTTTCTCTAAACTACCCCCAGCATCTCCTGAAATTACCAAAGTTTTTAAGAAATTCCCAACATCTCTTACAATGAGCCCCGACATCTCCTAAAAACCCTAAGTAGCTGAATAAGTTCCCCGATTTCTCCAAAATACCCCAAGCTTCTCCGGAAATTACCAAAGTCTTCTTTGGAAACCCCAGCATCTCTTTCAATGAACCCCGAAATCTCCTAAAAAACCCTAAGTCGCTGAATAATTTCCCCGTTTTCTCTTAAATACCCCAAGTATCTCCTGAAATTACCAAAGTCTCCTTTGGAATCCCCAACATCTCTTACAATGAGGCCCGACATCTCCTAAAAAATCCCAAGTCGCTGAATAAGTTCCACGATTTCTCCAAAATAACCCAAGCATTTCCTGAAATTACCAAAGTCTCCTTTATAATCCCCAGCATCTCTTACAATGAGCCCCGACATTTACTAAAAAAACACTAATTCTCTGAATAAGTTCCACGATTTTTCCAAAATACCTCAAGCATATCCTGAAATTACCAAAGTTTTTTTTTTTCAGAAAACCCCAACATCTTTCACAATGAGCCCCGACATCTCCTTAAAAACCCAAAGTCGCTGAATAAGTTCCGCGATTTCTCCAAATTAACCCAAGCTTCTCCGAAAATTACCAAAGTCTCCTTTGGAGTCCCCAGCATCTCTTACAATGAGCCCCGAAATCTCCTAAAAATCCTAAGTCGCTGAATAAGTTCCCCGATTTCTCTAAAAGACCCCAAGCATTTCCTGATATTACCAAAATCTCCTTTGTAGTCCCCAACATCTCTTAAAATGGGCGCCGACATCTCCTAAAAACCATAAGTCGCTGAATAAGTTCCCCGATTTCCCCAAAATTCCCCAAGCTTCTCCTGAAATTACTAAAGTCTCCTTTGGAATCCCCAACATCTCTTACAATGATCGCCGACACCTACTTAAAACCCCAAGTCGCAGAATAAGTTCTTTGCTTTCTCCAAACTACCCCCAGCATCTTCTGAAATCACCAAAGTCTGCTTTGGAATCCCCAACATCTCATAGAATGATCCCCGACATCTCCTAAAAAAACCTATGTCGCTGAATAAGTTGCTCGATTTCTCCAAAATACCCCAAGCATATCCAGAAATTACCAAATTTTTTTTAACTCCCCAACATCTCTTACAATGAGCCCCGACATCTCCTTAAAACCCTAAGTAGCTGAATAAGTTCCCCAATTTCTCCAAAATACGCCAAGTATCTCCTAAAATTATCAATGTCTCCTTTGGAATCCCCAGCATCTCTTACAATGAACCCCGACATCTCCTAAAAAAACCCTAAGACGCTGAATAAATTCCCCGATTTCTCTTAAATACCTTAAGCATCCCCTGAAATTATCAAAGTCTCTTTTGGAATCCCCAACATCTCTTACAATGATCGCCGACATCTCCTAAAAAACCCAAAGTCGCTGAATAAGTTGCCCGATTTCTCCAAAATAACCCAAGCATTTCCTGAACACCTCCTGAAAAACCCTAAGTCGCTGAATGAGATCCCCGATTTCTCTAAAATGCTCCAAGCTTCTCCTGAAATTACTAAAGTCTTCTTTGGAATCCCCAACATCGCAATCGCAGACACCTCCTTAAAACCATAAGTCGCAGAATAAGTTCCCCGCTTTCTCTAAAATACCTTAATCATCCCCTGAAATTATCAAAGTCTCCTTTTGAATCCCCAGCATCTCTTACAATGAGCCCCGACATCTCCTAAAAAAACCCTAAGTCGCTGAATAAGTTCCCCGATTTCTCCAAAATAACCCAAGCATTTCCTGAAATTACCAAAGTCTCCTTTGGAATCCCCAACATCTCATAGAATGAGCACCGACATCTCCTAAAACACCCTTAGTCGCTGAATAAGTTCCCCGATTTCTCCAAAATACCCCAAGTATCCCCTGAAATTACCAAAGTCTCCTTTGGCAATTTCCAGCATCTCTTACAATTAGCCCCGACATCTCCTAAAAACCCTAAGTCGCAGAATAAGTTCCCTGCTTTCTCTAAATACCCCAAGTATTCCCTGAAATTACCAAAGTCTCCTTTGGAATCCCCAGTGTCTCTTACAATGAGCCCCGACATCTCCTAAAAAAGCCCTAAGTCTATGAGATGTTGGGGATTTAAAAAAAAACTTTGGTTATTTCAGGATATGCTTGGGGTATTTTGGAGAAATCGGGGGACATATTCAGCGACAATGAGCCCCGACATCTAAAAAAAAAACCAAAGTCGCTGAATATGTTCCCCGATTTCTCAAAACTTCCTCCAGCATCTCCTGAAATTACCAAAGTCGCCTTTGGAATCTCCAACATCTCTTACAATGATCGCCGACTTCTCCTAAAAAACCCCAAGTAGCTAAATAAGTTCCCCGATTTCTCCAAAATACGCCAAGCATCTCCTGAAATTACCAAAGTTTTTTTTTGGAAAACCCCAACATCTCTTACAATGATCGCCGACACCTCCTAAAAAACCCAAAGTCGCTGAATATGTTCCCCGATTTCTCAAAACTTCCTCCAGCATCTCCTGAATTACCAAAGTCACCTTTGGAATCCCCAACATCTCTTACAATGATCGCCGACATCTCCTAAAAAACCCTAAGTCGCTGAATAAGTTCCCTTTCTTAAAACTACACCCAGCATCTCCTGAAATTACCAAAGTTTTTTTTTTCGAAATTCCGAACATCTCTTAAAATGAGCCCCGACATCTCCTAAAAACCCTAAATCGCTGAATAAGATCCCCGATTTCTCTTAAAACCCCAAGTATCTCCTGAAATTACCAAAGCCACCTTTGGAATCCCCAACATCTCTCACAATAATCGCCGACATCTCCTAAAAAACCCCAAGTAGCTGAATAAGTTCCCCGATTTCTCCATAATACCCCAAGCATTTCCTGAAATTACAAAAGTCTCCTTTGGAATCCCAAGTTTCTCTTAGAATGAGCCCCGACCTCTCCTAAAAAATCCTAAGTCGCTGAATAAGTTCCCCGATTTCTCCAAAATACACCAAGTTACCCCTGAAATTACTAATGTCTTTTTTGGAATCCCCAGTTTCTCTTGCAATGAGCCCCCACATCTCCTGAAAAACCCTAAGTCGCTGAATAAGTTCCCCGATTTCTCCAAAACACCCCAAGCATTTCCTGAAATTACCAAAGTCTCCTTTGGAATCCCCAACATCTTTTACAATGATCGCCGACATCTCCTAAAAACCCTAAGTCGCTGAATAAGTTCCCCGAGTATCTCCTGAAATTATTAAAGTCTCCTTAGGAATCCCCAGCATCTCTTATAATGAACCCCGACATCTCCTAAAAACCCTAAGTAGCTGAATAAGTTCCCCGATTTCTCTAAAATACCCCAAGCTTCTCCGGAAATTACCAAAGTCTTCTTTGGAATCCCCGGCATCTCTTACAATAATCGCCGACACCTCCTAAAAACCCTAAGTAGCCGAATAAGTTCCCTGCTTTCTCTATCCCCATCATCTCCTGAAATTACCAAAGTTTTTTAAGAAATCCCCAACATCTCTTAGAATGAGCCCCGACATCTCCTAAAACCCTAAGTCGCTGAATAAGTTCCCCGATTTCTCCAAAATACGCCAAGTATCCCCTGAATTTACCAAAGCATCCTTTGGAATCCCCAGCGTCTCTTACAATGAGCCCCGAAATCTCCTAAAAACCCTAAGTCGCTGAATAAGTTCCCCAATTTCTCCAAAATACTCCAAGTATCTCCTAAAATTATCAATGTCTCCCTTGGAATCCCCAGCATCCCTTTCAATGAGCTCCGACATCTCCTTAAAAACCCTAAGTCGCTGAATAAGTTCCCCGATTTCTCCAAAATACCCCAAGCTTCTCCTGAATTTATAAATGTTTCCTTTGGAATCCCCAGCATCCCTTTCAATGAGCCCCGACATCTCCTAAAAACCCTAAGTCGCTGAATAAGTTCCCCGATTTCTCCAAAATACCCCTTGCATTTCCTGAAATTACCAAAGTCTCCTTTGGAATCCCCAACATCTCTTAGAATGAGCCCCGGCATCTCCTTAATGACCCTAAGTCGCTGAATAAGTTTACCGAGTATCTCCTGGAATTATTAAAGTCTCCTTTGGAATCCCCAGCATCTCTCACAATAATCGCCGACACCTCCTTAAAAACCCGAAGTCGCAGAATAAGTTTCCTGTTTTCTCTAAACTACCCCCAGCATCTCCTGAAATTACCAAAGTTTTTAAGAAATTCCCAACATCTCTTACAATGAGCCCCGACATCTCCTAAAAACCCTAAGTAGCTGAATAAGTTCCCCGATTTCTCCAAAATACCCCAAGCTTCTCCGGAAATTACCAAAGTCTTCTTTGGAAACCCCAGCATCCCTTTCAATGAACCCCGAAATCTCCTAAAAAACCCTAAGTCGCTGAATAATTTCCCCGTTTTCTCTTAAATACCCCAAGTATCTCCTGAAATTACCAAAGTCTCCTTTGGAATCCCCAACATCTCTTACAATGAGGCCCGACATCTCCTAAAAAATCCCAAGTCGCTGAATAAGTTCCACGATTTCTCCAAAATAACCCAAGCATTTCCTGAAATTACCAAAGTCTCCTTTATAATCCCCAGCATCTCTTACAATGAGCCCCGACATTTACTAAAAAAACACTAATTCTCTGAATAAGTTCCACGATTTTTCCAAAATACCTCAAGCATATCCTGAAATTACCAAAGTTTTTTTTTTCAGAAAACCCCAACATCTTTCACAATGAGCCCCGACATCTCCTTAAAAACCCAAAGTCGCTGAATAAGTTCCGCGATTTCTCCAAATTAACCCAAGCTTCTCCGAAAATTACCAAAGTCTCCTTTGGAGTCCCCAGCATCTCTTACAATGAGCCCCGAAATCTCCTAAAAATCCTAAGTCGCTGAATAAGTTCCCCGATTTCTCTAAAAGACCCCAAGCATTTCCTGATATTACCAAAATCTCCTTTGTAGTCCCCAACATCTCTTAAAATGGGCGCCGACATCTCCTAAAAACCATAAGTCGCTGAATAAGTTCCCCGATTTCCCCAAAATTCCCCAAGCTTCTCCTGAAATTACTAAAGTCTCCTTTGGAATCCCCAACATCTCTTACAATGATCGCCGACACCTACTTAAAACCCCAAGTCGCAGAATAAGTTCTTTGCTTTCTCCAAACTACCCCCAGCATCTTCTGAAATCACCAAAGTCTGCTTTGGAATCCCCAACATCTCATAGAATGATCCCCGACATCTCCTAAAAAAACCTATGTCGCTGAATAAGTTGCTCGATTTCTCCAAAATACCCCAAGCATATCCAGAAATTACCAATTTTTTTTTAACTCCCCAACATCTCTTACAATGAGCCCCGACATCTCCTTAAAACCCTAAGTAGCTGAATAAGTTCCCCAATTTCTCCAAAATACGCCAAGTATCTCCTAAAATTATCAATGTCTCCTTTGGAATCCCCAGCATCTCTTACAATGAACCCCGACATCTCCTAAAAAAACCCTAAGACGCTGAATAAATTCCCCGATTTCTCTTAAATACCTTAAGCATCCCCTGAAATTATCAAAGTCTCTTTTGGAATCCCCAACATCTCTTACAATGATCGCCGACATCTCCTAAAAAACCCAAAGTCGCTGAATAAGTTGCCCGATTTCTCCAAAATAACCCAAGCATTTCCTGAACACCTCCTGAAAAACCCTAAGTCGCTGAATGAGATCCCCGATTTCTCTAAAATGCTCCAAGCTTCTCCTGAAATTACTAAAGTCTTCTTTGGAATCCCCAACATCGCAATCGCAGACACCTCCTTAAAACCATAAGTCGCAGAATAAGTTCCCCGCTTTCTCTAAAATACCTTAATCATCCCCTGAAATTATCAAAGTCTCCTTTTGAATCCCCAGCATCTCTTACAATGAGCCCCGACATCTCCTAAAAAAACCCTAAGTCGCTGAATAAGTTCCCCGATTTCTCCAAAATAACCCAAGCATTTCCTGAAATTACCAAAGTCTCCTTTGGAATCCCCAACATCTCATAGAATGAGCACCGACATCTCCTAAAACACCCTTAGTCGCTGAATAAGTTCCCCGATTTCTCCAAAATACCCCAAGTATCCCCTGAAATTACCAAAGTCTCCTTTGGCAATTTCCAGCATCTCTTACAATTAGCCCCGACATCTCCTAAAAACCCTAAGTCGCAGAATAAGTTCCCTGCTTTCTCTAAATACCCCAAGTATTCCCTGAAATTACCAAAGTCTCCTTTGGAATCCCCAGTGTCTCTTACAATGAGCCCCGACATCTCCTAAAAAAGCCCTAAGTCGCTGAATAATTCCCCGATTTCTCTAAAATACCCCAAGCTTCTCCGGAAATTACCAAAGTCTCCTTTGGAATCCCCAACATCTCTTACAATGATCGCCGACATCTCGTAAAAACCCAAAGTCGCTGAATAAGTTCCCCGATTTCTCCAAAATACCCCAAGCTTCTCCGGAAATTACCAAAGTCTTCTTTGGAATCCCCAGCATCTCTTACAATGAGCCCCGACATCTCCTAACGAAAAACCCTAAGTCGCTGAATAATTCCCCGATTTCTCTAAAATACCCCAAGTATCCCCTGAAATTACCAAAGTCTCCTTTGGAATCCCCAGCATCTCTAACAATTAGCCCCGACATCTCCTAAAAACCCTAAGTCATTGAATAAGTTCCCTAATTTCTCCAAAATACCCCAAGCTTCTCCGGATATTAGCAAAGTCTCCTTTGGAATCCCCAGCATCTCTTACAATGAGCCCCGACATCTCCTAAAAAAACCCTAAGTCGCTGAAGAAGTTCCCCGATTTCTCTAAAATACCCCAAGTATCTCCTGAAATTACTAAAGTCTCCTTTGGAGTCCCCAGCATCTCTTACAATGAGCCCCGACATCTCCTAACGAAAAACCCTAAGTCGCTGAATAAGTTCCCCGATTTCTCCAAAATACCCCAAGCTTCTCCGGAAATTACCAAAGTCTCCTTTGGAATCCCCAACATCTCTTACAATGAGCCCCGACATCTCCTAAAAAAAACCCTAAGTCGCTGAATAAGTTCCCCGATTTCTCCAAAATACCTCAAGCTTCTCCGGAAATTACCAAAGTCTCCTTTGGAATCCCCAGCATCTATTACAATGAGCCCCGACATCTCCTAAAAAAAATCCTAAGTCGCTGAATAATTCCCCGATTTCTCTAAAATACCCCAAGTATCCCCTTAAATTACCAAAGTCTCCTTTGGAATCCCCAGCATCTCTTACAATGAGCCCCAACATCTCCTAAAAACCCTAAGTCGCAGAATAAGTTCCCTGCTTTCTCTAAACTACACCCAGCATCTTCTGAAATTACCAAAGTCTCCTTTGGAATCCCCAACATCTCTTACAATGATCGCCGACATCTCTTAAAAACCCTAAGTCGCTGAATAAGATCCCCGATTTCTCTGAAAGACCCCAAGCATCTCCTGAAATTACCAAAGTCTCCTTTGGAATCCCCAACATCTCTTATAATGGGCGCTGACATCGCCTAAAAAACCCTAAGTCGCAGAATAAGTACCCCGATTTCTCCAAAATAACCCAAGCATTTCCTGAAATTACCAAAGTCTCCTTTGGAATCCCCAACATCTCATAGAATGAGCACCGACATCTCCTAAAACACCCTTAGTCGCTGAATAAGTTCCCCGATTTCTCCAAAATACCCCAAGCTTCTCCGGAAATTACCAAAGTCTCCTTTGGAATCCCCAGCATCTATTACAATGAGCCCCGACATCTCCTAAAAAAAATCCTAAGTCGCTGAATAATTCCCCGATTTCTCTTAAATACCCCAAGTATCCCCTTAAATTACCAAAGTCTCCTTTGGAATCCCCAGCATCTCTTATAATGAGCCCCAACATCTCCTAAAAACCCTAAGTCGCAGAATAAGTTCCCTGCTTTCTCTAAACTACACCCAGCATCTTCTGAAATTACCAAAGTCTCCTTTGGAATCCCCAACATCTCTCACAATGATCGCCGACATCTCTTAAAAACCCTAAGTCGCTGAATAAAATCCCCGATTTCTCTAAAAGACCCCAAGCATCTCCTGAAATTACCAAAGTCTCCTTTGTAGTCCCCAGCATCTCTTACAATGAGCCCGACATCTTATAAAAAAACCCCAAGTCGCAGAATAAGTTCCCCGATTTCTCCAAAATAACCCAAGCATTTCCTGAAATTACCAAAGTCTCCTTTGGAATCCCCAATATCTCATAGAATGAGCACCGTCATTTCCTAAAAAACCCTAAGTAGCTGAATAAGTTCCCCGTTTTTTCTAAAAGACCTCAAGTATCTCCTAAATGACCAAAGTCTCCTTTGGAATCCCCAGCATCTCTTACAATGAACCCCGATATCTCCTAAAAACCCTAAGTCGCTGAATAAGATCCCCGATTTCTCTAAAAGACCCCAAGCATCTCCTGAAATTACCAAAGTCTCCTTTGGAATCTCCAACATCTCATGGAATGATCCCCGACATCTCCTAAAAAACCCTATGTCGCTGAATAAGTTCCCCGATTTCTCCAAAATACCCCAACCTTCTCCGGATATTAGCAAAGTCTCCTTTGGAATCCCCAACATCTCTTACAATGATCGCCGACATCTCTTAAAAACCCTAAGTCGCTGAATAAGATCCCCGATTTCTCTAAAAGAACCCAAGCATCTCCTGAAATTACCAAAGTCTCCTTTGTAGTCCCCAACATCTCTTATAATGGGCGCCGACATCTCCTAAAAAACCTTAAGTCTTCGAATAAGTTCGCCGATTTCCCCAAAATTCCCCAAGCTTCTCCTGAAATTACTAAAGTCTCCTTTGGAATCCCCAACATCTCTTACAATGATCGCCGACATCTCTTAAAAACCCTAAGTCGCTGAATAAGATCCCCGATTTCTCTAAAAGAACCCAAGCATCTCCTGAAATTACCAAAGTCTCCTTTGGAATCCCCAACATCTCTTACAATGATCGCCGACACCTCCTTAAAACCCCAAGTCGCAGAATAAGTTCCCTGCTTTCTCTAAACTACCCCCAGCATCTTCTGAAATAACCAAAGTCTGCTTTGGAATCCCCAACATCTCACAGAAGGAGCCCCGACATCCCCTAAAAAACCCTAAGTCGCAGAATAAGTTCCCCGATTTCTCCAAAATAACCCAAGCATTTCCTGAATTTACCAATTTTTTTTTTGAAATCCCCAACATCTCTTACAATGAGCCCCGACATCTCCTAAAAACCCTAAGTACACTGAAATAAATTTTGTTGTTGTTTCCACCGAATCCATGGTAAAATTAAGAACTGTACCAACAACTTTCAACCGAATGCAAAATTCTGTTAATTGTACTGAAACATTGTCAATATTACCATGCGTGAAGTACCATTGACTAAAAACATTCTTGATGTTACTATTTTGACATTGTATTTTTGACCATGTTTATCTAAGACGCGCAACATTCAAGTCTACATGGTCGAAATTACAATGCCCAAATAGTAGAACCAAGAATGTTTTTAGTCAACAGTAATACACGCATGGTAATATTGACAATGTTTCAGTACAATTAACAGAATTTTGCATTCGGTTGAAAATTGTTGGTACAATTCTTAATTCTACCATGGATTCGGTGGAAACGACAACAAAATTTATTTCAGTGTAGCTGAATAAGTTCCCCGATTTCTCCAAAATACCTCAAGCTTCTCCAGAAATTACCAAAGTCTTCTTTGGAATCCCCAGCATCTCTTACAATGAGCCCCGACATCTCCTAAAAAAACCCTAAGTCGCTGAATAATTCCCCGATTTCTCTAAAATACCACAAGTATCCCCTGAAATTACCAAAGTCTCCTTTGGAATCCCCAGCATCTCTTACAATGAGCCCCGACATCTCCTAAAAACCCTAAGTCACTGAATAAGTTCCCCAATTTCTCCAAAATACCCCAAGCTTCTCTGGATATTAGCAAAGTCTGTTTTGGAATCCCCAACATCTCTTACAATGATCGCCGACATCTCTTAAAAACCCTAAGTCGCTGAATAAGATCCCCGATTTCTCTAAAAGACCCCAAGCATCTCCTGAAATTACCAAAGTCTCCTTTGGAATCCCCAACATCTCTTATAATGGGCGCCGACATCTCCTAAAAAACCCTAAGTCGCAGAATAAGTTCCCCGATTTCTCCAAAATAACCCAAGCATTTGCTGAAATTACCAAAGTCTCCTTTGGAATCTCCAACATCTCATGGAATGATCACCGACATCTCCTAAAAACCCTATGTCGCTGAATAAGTTCCCCGATTTCTCCAAAATACCCCAAGCTTCTCCGGAAATTACCAAAGTCTCCTTTGGAATCCCCAACATCTCTTACAATGAGCACCGTCATTTCCTAAAAAACCCTAAGTAGCTGAATAAGTTCCCCGTTTTTTCTAAAAGACCTCAAGTATCTCCTAAATGACCAAAGTCTCCTTTGGAGTCCCCAACATCTCTTACAATGGGCGCCGACACCTCCTAAAAAACCCGTACAGTCACCGAATAAGTTCTGCATTTCCTCCAAACTATCCTCAGTATCTTCTGAAACTACCAGTTTGTTTTAGAATTCCGCAACAACCATGGGCGAAACTACAATTTTTTATCAGGGGGTGCACTACAAACAAATATTCATTAGTTCATCTACTCATCATTCATCGCCCCATATCTCACAGCAATGCATTCAAATTCTAGGGGGTGCCTTGCACCCCCAGTAGTTTCGCCTATGGCAACAACCTGTGGAATGTACCATGACGTATTCCAAAATGTCTAAAACTTTTTCAAAGATCTAAGTATCTCTTAAATTTTACCCCGACATCTTTAAAAATCCCTAAAATTCTGTAAATGTGCCCCTCATTTCCTAAAAACTTCAAAGTTACCATTAGAATACCCAACATCCCTTGGAATAAATCCCGTTATCTCTGAACCATGATTTGTGTATCGCCAACAATTCCTAAAATTATTCCCCAGCATTATCTTAAAATCCCAAATATCCATCAAAATACGTTATTTGACATTGAAAATTAACAAAACATTTAAGCAAAGCATCATACATTTAAACTTGTTAAAAATTGTTGAAAAGTACGTAAGCGCATGCCACCCCACCTTATCAGCACCGCAGTTTGACTGCGAGTGCAAGGAATAAACAATCAGCGAAGGATTTAAACACCCCGCCGTAGCTCGTTTCTCATCTGCTCTCCTCGCTCAGCAGCCAACATTAATATCGTTGCGGCTACAATTAATCTTGTACGCACGTCCTTTGACAAATAACCACCGCGTCGTCATCTCCTTATGAGCGGAGGATCGATGCGATTTTCTAAACCACGCGCGTATTGATCGCATCTACAATAACAAAGACGTTGAGCAGCTCACATGCTACTTCAACTTTCCACACGGACAACCAACTCGCTCAGATTGATGTAATGTTGGTCACATATGACCATACACAGCACCAATCTGAGCGAGTTTGTCGGTCGTGTGCCAACCGTCCGAGTGGTGTGCGAGTTGGCCCTCGATTCTCTTGCCTGCTTTTGGGGAGAGTGCGAGCAAGCACCAAACGGGAAGTGCTGCCAAAGCACGGTTCAATGCAATCGGGGCGATGTTTTCCGCAATTCGATGAGTTTTTTACATAACTTTGAATTGATTATTGTGATCAAACTACAAATCATACAATGTTGGTCACAAAGAAGGTTTTCTAGATAATTAAATAAACAATCTTTTGTAGAAGAACATTTTTCCAAAAAACGTCATTTCCATTTAAAGAACATCAAAAATAGCACAAAAAGTAACTGTTTTTTTGGCTTCTGCCACAAACATTTTAAAATTTATGAATGAAAATTACTTTTTATCAAGTTTACGTCTAAGAAGCATAAAATCTCAAAGGTTCAAGCTTTTGATTCGTAAAAAAAATTTTGTATTCCGTTGAAAGATCGCTGAGTTATAAGTTTTTGAATTTGGGCCTTTTTAAAAACATCGAATTTTGAATAACTCACTTAGCAGTGACTTCCGACCCCATGTTCCTTGGACACTTTTTCATGGCTCGAGGTCCTCTATCTACCCTTAAAATATGTACAACCAGGAAGCAAACACCCTGTATGTACGCTTAGATTTCATCGTTTTTTTAAGGGATTCGTGTTTGTTTTCTTATTAAAATAACGTCTTCAATAATCCTGGCAAAACATCTTACCTCAATATTAGCTTTTCTAGTAATTAAAGCATAATTCTTTTGGGAGCATAATGAAATCCACTTTTTTTTTCAAACAATTAGTTCTTCCAATAAACAACGTAACCAACTAAAGAACCCGTTTTTAAGCTTTAATGGGATCGTTTTTTTTTTGACGAAAACTCACTTCTTAAAATGTTGTTTTTAAAAAAACAGTTTCACAATAATTTGATGAAATCCGACATAAAGTGTTGACTAACACCATTTCCTCAAAACATCACATGATTTCCCTCCTTAAAGCAATGATAAACTTAGCATTCCAACCTGGACAATATCGACTCTAAATTTATAAATTGTATTATTACGTACTAATACCTTTTCACAGTTGACAAACCACCATTTCATTGATTTGAAGAAATTCGCCTTCTGAAAAGTAAATAGATAATCGCCTTCTTACAATGTTAATGAAAAACTGCTGTTTGTAAGTTCTGATGAAAGTTGCCTTCTCATAGTGTTGAAGGAACCACCATTTTATGATTTGATGAACCGACTTCTCAGTTTTGACAAAACCCGCCTTCTAACTGATTTAACGAAAGCCGCTTTCTCAAAGTTTTGACGAAACCCGCCTTCTAATTGATTTGACGAAACCAAGGACGAACCCGCCTTCTCACAGCCTTGACGAAAACCGCTTTCTCATTTATTTGACGAAAATGGCCTTGGCGAAACCGCCTTCTGAAAATATTGACGAAACCGCCATCTCATTGATTTGACAAAAACCGTCTTCTCACAGTTTTACGAAAACCGCCTTCTAATTGGTTTGACGAAAGTCGCCTTGGCGAAATCGCCTTCTGAAAATATTGACGAAACCGCCTGTTGCCGACTCTGGCAGCACGGAAATTTCGAATACTGAATCGACCTTCGATACCCCCCGATCGGACTCTATGCGTACAAATTGACAGCGACAAGGCGTAAGACCCGAAGCGTAACGAATGTCAGGATGACGGATAGAATAGGTAGATGTGATGTGAACTTGCAAGTCATGTATGAAGCAGTAGTCGTTTTGATCCAAATTTATTACTTTGAGTTAAAGTTGAATTCGTAGATTATATTTAGTTAATTTAACGAGATTGCTCAGTTTGTTGCACTGTAAGTTGTTTGTAGTCTGTTAAATACACAAAAATCCCAAATTACCCTAGTATTGTTCCCGTACAGGTTACCGCGATCTGATTGTTTCGGATATTGCTAGGATTGTGTCTGCGTGTGATCTCTAAATTTTCTTTGTAAGTTTATGAGCATTTATTGGGGTCCAAAATTAAGAATAATGAATTATTATTCTATATAGGCACACATTTAGTCCTGTGGACGATAAATTGGATTATTAGATTGTTGGGATAGAGCTAACTGAGGATACCACTTTATAAGTAATTATGCATTTCTTATACTCAGGCCATTTTTACATAATAAATCTTACTCCCAGCTTAAGAACTCGGCACCACAACATCAACCGTGCGATTCTAATAGAAGGTCCGAAATTCTTCACAACAAAGCTTAAGAAAGTGCTTCGAATAGTGAAGGTAAGGATGCCTGAAACGGATCGGTTCGACTGCAAGCTCTGCCAGAGGTCGAATAACGTGGACGACATGGTCTTCTGCGCAGTGTGCCAAGAATGGTATCACTACCAATGCGTGGGAGTGACGTCAGCGATAGCTAACGAAAGCTGGATGTGCGCACGGTGTGCGGCTTTGCCGTCATCGACTCGGATCGGCGAGCTGTCTGGCGAGTGATCTTGTATTCCCAGCTACTAACGTCAACGTTTCCTCCACTATGACTACCGATCCACCGTTAGCCGCAGCACCGAACTCCTCAGTTGTAACGATCGCAACCAATTCTGGGTGTACGCTAGCTGGAACAGCCGCATTTTCAACGACATCGTCGACTGTGCCTCCTGGATTGGTGCCGCCCGCTGTGGCTGGGCCCTCCAGTCGGGTTCCGGCAACGATGATTTCAACTACTACGACTAATTACGGCCAACCTTTGCTGACAGAGCAGGCAAGAGCGAGTCTGCAATGGGTGCAGGAACATCGAGCATTCCTCGAGCAGCAGTTGGAAGAGAGCCACAAGAAGGAACTGGAGAGGAAGAAGGCAATGCTCAGTCAACTAGCGAATAATGCCCTGCAAGGTGTCATCAGTGGGGCGGCATCGAACAGCTTCAATGAACAGTCCGCCGCGGTCGGGGTCGGCAATGTCGGAGGCTGGCTGGGACGGATGATCGACGAGATGGACAATCTGTCAATCACACCAGTGAGCACGGGGCCACAGGTGACAACACCGGTCACACCCGTATTCCACAACAGCTCCACACCAACGACGGCGGGTTCTGCAAATCAGTATGTATTCGATCCGTCTTTCTCATCCCTGATGTTTGGGGTCCCTAGTACCATGTCGAGAGTTTCCATAGGCCCGGTTTCTGCAGGTCAGTGTTCTACAACGCCATCTATTCCTTTGTACGGATATTCGCCACCTGGGGGGGATCACTCTCGACAAATCAGTGTGTTTCCTATTAGCACTCAGGTTTCCTCGATGGATTTGAGGAATGCGAACATGACAAACGTGGTAACGGCCTGTCCGACGATTCCAACAGTATCGATTCCGCAGCCATCGGTTTATGGGGGGTTTTCAGTGAACGCAAGTGCACCTAGATTGAACCAAAATCCCATTGTATCGCAAGCTCCCGTGGGTGGGTATTATCCAGCGAGTTCAGCTCTTCCGTCAAGCTTCCCGTGCCCGGTGGGTCCAACGCAGCAACAACTGTTGGCGAGGCAAGTCATGCCGAGAGATCTTCCGCCGTTTCGAGGGGATCCTGAGGATTGGCCGCTGTTTTTCAGTGCGTACACCAATTCGACGGCCGCCTGTGGGTATTCCAATGTGGAAAATTTAGCTCGGCTACAACGTGCGCTACAGGGCAAAGCGTTCGAGGCGGTGAAGAGCCGCTTACTCCTTCCGGCGTGTGTCCCTCATGTCATGTCCACGTTGTACATGCTGTACGGTAGACCGGAGCTAATAATCCAGACATTGCTGGACAAAGTTCGTGAGACTCCAGCACCAAGAGCAGACAGGTTGGAAACGTTAATCATTTTCGGCATGGCGGTTCAAAACCTGTGCGACCACATCGAGGGAACTGGGCAAATGGCACACATGTGTAACCCAGTTTTACTGCGAGAATTGGTGGACAAAATTCCCGCGCAGCTACGTTTGAACTGGGCGCTCTACAAACAGCAGCTAGCAACGGCCGATCTACGTACGTTTGCTGGGTTCATGTCCATGCTAGTGGCAGCCGCCTCGGACGTCACAGTTACTATGGATTCCAAGCAAGCTCGATCGGGACGAGGAGAGCGTGGCAGAGACAAGAATTTCCTCAACGCTCACGCGGCCAGTGAACCAACCACAAAGCAACATTGTCAAGAAAAGGAACCGAGGAAGTCGGAGGTCAAAGAGGTGCTGTGCCTGGCGTGCGACGGTCGTAACCACAAGGTGAAAGATTGTGCAACATTCAAAAGGTGGGATGTGAACAGCCGCTGGAAGACCATTCAAGATCATTCCCTTTGTCGTACGTGTCTAGAGAAACACGGACGGCGTCCTTGCAAGATACAAACTGTTTGCGGTGTAGAAGGTTGTCAGCAGCGGCACCATCAGCTGCTACACTCCAGCGCTCAGAAGCAACGTCCATCGGGCAAGGAAGGTCAGAACACGATAAAGCAGAGCGATAATTCTGGCGGAGGGCTGAATGCACACCGTGCCACTAAGAAGTCTACACTGTTTCGGATCGTTCCCGTTAAGCTGTCGTGGAAAGGGAAGTCGGTACAAACTTTTGCGTTTTTGGACGATGGATCGGACATGATTCTGGTCGAACAATCGATTGCAGAACGATTAGGCATTGATGACGGCGAACCAATTCCCCTTTGCCTAACTTGGACAAGCAACGTGACTCGACAGGAACCGAAGTCCCAACGTATTCGTCTGGAGATATCCGGAGAAGGCAAGAACGAACTATTTGCGCTGCATGATGCAAGAACGGTGTCTAGCCTCAATCTTCCGAAACAAACGCTGAACTATGGAGATTTGGCCCGGAAATACACGTACCTTCGGGGTCTCCCGGTCACCAGCTATGAGGCAGCCGTGCCTGGCATCTTGATCGGTTCAAACAACGCCAGCTTGACTGCAACGCTGAGTTTGCGCGAGGGTCAACTAGGCGACCCCCTTGCCAGCAAGACTCGGCTCGGCTGGTCGGTCTATGGTTACACTGCTGAAGGAGAGAAGGCAACCAACTTCACGCTGCACGTGTGCGAGTGCCGACAAGAATACCAGGTGGATCAAGATCTTCACAATCTCGTCCAGCAGCATTTCACTGTCGAAAGCGTCGGTGTTTCGGCCGACAAGGGGCCAGAATCAGAGGAGGACAAGCGTGCCCGACGGATTCTAGAGGAGACAACAAAACGCGTTTCAAATAGGTTTGAGACTGGTCTTTTGTGGCGTTATGACCATGTGGAGTTTCCAGTTTTCCCATGGCAATGAGGCGTCTGGAATGTTTCGAGTGAAGGATGAAGAAGGACCCGGAGTTGCAGTTAAGTGTACAGCGACAGATCGGCGAGTATTTGGAGAACAACTATATCCATGAAGTGACGCAGCAGGAAAGTAGATCTACTGACCCTCGCAAGGTGTGGTATTTGCCTTTAGGCGCCGTGAGAAATCCGAAGAAGCCGGGCAAAATAAGGCTCGTTTGGGATGCTGCGGCGAAAGTAGGTGGCGTTTCTTTCAACTCCATGCTTCTCAAGGGTCCAGACTTGCTGACACCTCTTGCTTCGGTGCTCTGCAGATTTCGCGAACGGCCGGTAGCTGTTTGCGGGGATCTAAAGCAAATGTTCCACCAGTTCCGAATTCGCCAAGAAAATGTACACAGTCAACGGTTCCTCTACAGGGAACATCCAACGAAACCTGTCAGGACCTTTGTGATGGATGTCGGAACGTTTGGGGCTACTTGCTCAGGCCCAATACATTAAAAATCTTAATGCGAAAGAACACGAAGGAGAATTCCCGGAGGCAGCAAAAGCGCTCGAAGAGAAGCACTATGTCGACGATTACCTCGACAGCTTCGACACAGAAGAGGAAGCGGTCAAGGTCGCACTTGAAGTGAAGGAAGTACACGCTCGTGGAGGTTTCTGTATCCGGAATTGGCACTCTAACTCGGACACCCTCCTGAAACGGGTCGGGGAACCCAAGGGAGTACAGCCGAAAGTCATCAGCATCGATTCGGAGTGCGAAGTGGAACGAGTTTTGGGCCTTTTATGGCTGCCAGAAGAAGATATAATTGCGTTTGCCAACAACCAGGAGCTGGACGGTATTGTACCAACGAAACGGAATATCTTGCGCTGTGTTATGAGCCTGTTTGACTCGCAGGGCATCCTGTCACACATCACGATCCAGGGACGAATGATCATCCAGGACACCTGGCGCACCCAAAAGCAATGGGATGATGAGGTCGAGGAAACTATCCGTATGCGCTGGGTCCGATGGACAAAACTGTTCGAGGAGGTCGGCCAGATGAGACTTCACAGACCCTACTTTCCTGGTTTTTCTGCTGCTGAGGTCTGGTCGGTAGAGCTGCACGTTTTCACGGATGCAAGCGAGGAGGCATATGCATGCGCAGCCTACTTTCGGGCCACGATAATGGGAAAAGTGCATGTTACGCTGGTGATGGCCAAGGCGAAAGTTGCTCCATTGAAATCGCTATCGGTGCCACGTCTGGAGTTGATGGGCGCTCTGCTGGGAGCAAGGCTAGCCAAAGCGGTACAGGAATATCTTACGTTACCGATCAGTCGACGGCTTATGTGGACGGATTCGAAAACAGCTTTAGCCTGGGTCCAATCGCAACATCGTCGCTACCGACAATTCGTGGCGTTCCGTGTGGGAGAAATCCTAAACAAGACCGACGCTGCGGAATGGAGATACGTTCCCACACAGTTTAATCCAGCCGACGATGCCACCAAGTGGGGTAAGAGACCCAGCACAGATGTTACATCACGTTGGTTCCGCGGACCCGACTTTCTGTACCAGCCGGAAATAGAATGGTCGGAGCAAAAGTCAACACAGTCGTTGGAAACGAAGGAAGAATTGCGGCCCTGCATGGTGCACCGAGAGAATCCAGTTGACGATGTCTACCAGATCAGCAACTTCTCCAAGTGGGAACGGCTGTTAAGGGCAGCTGCATACGTACATCGCTATATCGCAAACTGTTACCGCAAAAGTAAAAAGCAGAAGCTGGTCACGGGGTACTTGCTCCAAGAAGAGTTGCAGCAAGCAGAGAACAGCCTGTGGCGATCAGTGCAGGCATCTACGTATCCGGATGAAGTAGCTGTGCTGAAACAAGCAAATAAGAACCCGAAGAGGCATATCGAAAAGAGTAGTCCAGTCTACAAGCTTTCGCCGTTCTTGGACGAGAATGGCGTGATGCGGGTGAACAGTCGTATAGGTGCAGTTCCATACGTCACGTACGACTTCAAGTTTCCGGTGATTCTACCACGCCACCACCATCTCACCGAGTTGATCATCGACTGGTATCACCGCCGGTACCTACACGCCAATCACGCGACAGTACTCAATAAGGCTCGTCAGCGGTTCCATATCTCGAGTCTCCGCACGGTAATACGGCAGGTTATTAAGAAGTGCCAGAGCTGCAAGATTTCCAAAGCAGTTCCAGTAACTTCAAGAATGGCTCCCCTTCCGGAGTCGCGTTTAGCGGACGTTTAGCGGCCATGGCGCGGCCGTTCTCCTACGTCGGGCTCGACTACTTCGGGCCGATCCAGGTCCGGATTGGACGCAGCTGTGTTAAACGTTGGGTGGCATTATTTACGTGCCTAACCGTGAGAGCCGTACACCTGGAAGTCGTTCATTCACTCTCCACGGAGTTATGGAAGATGGCGGTTCGTCGGTTTGTAGCGCGTCGTGGGTCACCAATCGAAATCCACTCAGATAATGATACAAACTTTCAAGGGGCTAGTCGAGAGTTGCGAGATCAGATTAAAGCGATCGATCAACAACTGGCCGAATCGTTTACCAACTCGAACACAAAATGGAAATTTAACCCTCCGTCCGCACCACACTTTGGTGGCGTTTGGGAGCGACTTGTGAGGTCCGTGAAGGTGGCACTTGGCTCATTGTGCAGCGATCGGAATCCTGACGATGAGACCCTACTGACGGTTATATCGGAAGCAGAATCTATAGTTAACTCTAGACCGCTAACTTCCATTCCTCTGGAGAGCGCCAACCAAGAAACCCTGACTCCAAACCACTTTATCTTGCTAAGCTCTAGTGGAGTCGTCCAACCCCCTACTAAGTTGGCTGAGCCAGCAAAGGCCACTCGCACGAACTGGAGCTTGGCCAGACAGCTCGTGGATCACTTCTGGCGGCGATGGATTACCGAATACCTTCCGACGATTGCCATCAGAAGTAAATGGTTCAGTGAAGCAGATAGTCTCAAGGTGAACGATCTTGTCCTAATCGTTGATGAAGGTCTACGCAACGGATGGATGAGAGGTCGGGTAACAGCGGCAATTCCCGGAACTGATGGGCGAATTCGTCAAGCCATGGTCCAAACAGCTGGGGGGTTGTTCCGGCGCCCGGTGACCAAGTTGGCAGTGCTCCAGGTGCAAGACGATAGTAACGCAGAGGTAACAGAGAGGTCACAGGTGCGTTACGGGTCGGGGGATGTTGCCGACTCTGGCAGCACGGAAATGTCGAATACTGAATCGACCTTCGATACCCCCCGATCGGACTCTATGCGTACAAATTGACAGCGACAAGGCGTAAGACCCGAAGCGTAACGAATGTCAGGATGACGGATAGAATAGGTAGATGTGATGTGAACTTGCAAGTCATGAATGAAGCAGTAGTCGTTTTGATCCAAATTTATTACTTTGAGTTAAAGTTGAATTCGTAGATTATATTTAGTTAATTTAACGAGATTGCTCAGTTTGTTGCACTGTAAGTTGTTTGTAGTCTGTTAAATACACAAAAATCCCAAATTACCCTAGTATTGTTCCCGTACAGGTTACCGCGATCTGATTGTTTCGGATATTGCTAGGATTGTGTCTGCGTGTGATCTCTAAATTTTCTTTGTAAGTTTATGAGCATTTATTGGGGTCCAAAATTAAGAATAATGAATTATTATTCTATATAGGCACACATTTAGTCCTGTGGACGATAAATTGGATTATTAGATTGTTGGGATAGAGCTAACTGAGGATACCACTTTGTAAGTAATTATGCATTTCTTATACTCAGGCCATTTTTACATAATAAATCTTACTCCCAGCTTAAGAACTCGGCACCACAACATCAACCGTGCGATTCTAATAGAAGGTCCGAAATTCTTCCCAACACCGCCATCTCATTGATTTGACGAAAACCGTCTTTTCACGGTTTTGACGAAAACCGCCTTCTTATTGATATGACGAAAACCGCCTTCTCAGTTTTGACGAAATCCGCTTACTTATAGGTTTGACGAAAACCGCCTTCTCACAGTTGTTACGCAGACCGCCTTCTAATTGATTTGACGAAAAACATCCTTCTGAAAATATTGACGAGACCGCCTTCTCATAGTGTTGACGAAACCGTCTTCTTGACGAAAACCGCCTACTGAAAATATTGACGAAACTGTCATCTCATTGATTTGACGAAAACCGCCTTCTCACAGTATTGACGAAAACCGTTTTCTAATTGATTAGACGAAAACCGCCTTCTGAAAATATTGACGAAACCGCCATCTCATTGATTTGACGAAAACCGCCTTCTCACAGTTTTGACGAAAACCGCCTTCTTATTGATTTGACGAAAACCGCCTTCTACAAATATTGACGAAACCGCCATCTCATTGATTTGACGAAAACCGCCTTCTCACAGTTTTTTTTTTAGGAATTCCGCATTCTCATTGATTTCACGAAAACCCCTTTTGAAGTTTTGACGCAACTACCTTCTCATATTGTTAGCGGAACCCGCTTTCTAGTTTACGAAAACTACCTTACGATTTTATTAAACGAAAACCAGCTTTTCACAGTATTAACGAAATCTCTTTCTCCGGGGTTTTCTCAGTGTTAAGCACTGTTTGCAGATCAGATGAAATTTCTCGGCCTATCTTGATGGATGGGGAATTCCTTGCCTGAATTGCCCAAGAAATCCATTTTCTTCGATCGCAGTATGCACTTGCGAAGAAATGACAGTCACTGTAGGAAGTTTCTGCCAGAAATCGATTAAGAAATTTCTTGAGCAAATCCTCCTATACACGAAACTGGGCTTTAGCGATAACCGCCCTCTTAAAGTATAGAAGAAACCGCCTGTTGGCAAAATAAGTCGTGAATCGAACCTGCCATGTCCGAGTTAACGATTCAAAGGCATATTCATTAGTCTGATTGAAGACTTTTCCTTTTCTATGTTAATTTAAATTATGTCTTAGGTATTCTAGATCATATGTATCTTCTTCTTTTTAAATAAAATTACAATTATTCTGGAAACAGAGTTTGTTGTTCTGCCTAGTGATACACAATCAATTAAACCAGCAACTTTATCTTCAAATAAAAAAATGTTGCAATAAGGGTAATGGAGGCTCTTGCCTCATTTACAATTGAAAATGTTTCTTATTGCGTATAACGCATCATTTGTCTAACAAAGTAATATGCAATTTTGAACTTTTTGTCGATAGACCAAACCGTATGGATTTACAAATGCCGAGGTATTGTAACTACTCAAATGATTATAATTAACATTGCCACAGTTCTGACGGCCATCCAACTATGTCACTTGCACTTCGGTAAACCGTTTGGTGCTAGTATCGAAAAGAAATAAAAAACTCTCCGTACGCTGGTCATAGCAGGTCTAAAGCGCATCGCCAATCTTTGAAAACAATGCTTCTTATACATACCTCTGTGAAACTGATGTTTTAATACAAACATTACCAGCAATTGTCATAAATTGCTCGTTGATCTTTTGCGGCGATCTTCCAGCATACATTGCACACTTTCCCACCTTTCTTCCCACACAACTGTTGTTTGCAGTGCAGATCACTTCCCGCAATTTTCTTCCCTTCACATTTGAACTTCAAAAAAACACAGTACTTTTATGCACTTCAATTTTCTCTGTTTTAATCCTCGTCGCCAATGTGATATCTGGTCAATTCGGAGTTTAATAAAAACGGTAGAAGATGGATTTTCCATTATTATTCTTTATATTCACCAACTGTCACTGCGTTGTGTCCTCGCAACTTACTCTCACTACGCCACCTATCTCAAGGCCTCCTATGTCCCATCTCGATATCACAATTACAAAAATATATTTTATAGTGAAGATGAGGCCCATATAGCCGAGGCGGTAAACGCACGGGTATTCAGCATGACCATGCTGAGGGTGACGGGTTCGATTCCCGGTCGGTCCAGGATCTTTTCGTAAAGGAAATTTCCTTGACTTCCTTGGGCATAGAGTATCTTCGTGCCTGCCACACGATATACACATGCAAAATGGTCATTGGCAGAGGAAGCTCTCAGTTAATAACTGTGGAAGTGCTCATAGAACACTAAGCTGAGAAGCAGGCTTTGTCCCAGTGAGGACGTTACGCCAAGAAGAAGAGGAGAGGAGTGAAGATAAGGCATTGGCGGGGCAAGGGGGGGGCACTTGACCCCCCTAACTCTAAATTTCCGTATAAATACGCCAAAAAATGTTGCAGAAAAATTACCAAAATAAATAGAATCAAATTGACGCCAGCAAATTTCACTAGATACGCCAAAAAATGTTTCAGAAAAATTAACCAGATAAATAGAATCAATTTAACGCCAGCAAATTTCACTAGATACGCCAAAAAATGTTTCAGAAAAAATAACAAAACAAAAAGAATCAATTTGGCGCCAGCAAATTTCACTAGATACGCCAAAAAATGTTCCAGAAAAATTAACAAAATAAATATAATCAATTTGGCGCCAGCAAATTTCACTAGATAAAATAAACAGAATCAATTTGGCGCCAGCAAATTTCACTAGATACGCCAAAAAATGTTTCAGAAAAAAAAACAAAATAAATAGAATCAATTTGGCGCCAGCAAATTTCACTAGATACGCCAAAAATGTTGCAGAAATCGTTCTTTCATGTTTAGGTATTTTTAAGTTTAGTTTATAAGTGACAATGAAAATAAATTTCTCAGTTTTAACCCCGACGGGAGAAGTCCTCTTACTTTATATCACCTCCCCCATGGCCGTCTGGCATCCTACTGGATGCTGGACGGCCAACATTATTACATTGGTGGCAGCGGTTAAAACCGTGAAAAGTGAATTTAAAGTCGAGAATGTTCCGGCCGTCGATTTAAAATCAGAAACCAAAGAGACTGGTGCAAAAAGTAAAACATTGAAGATCGTTGTGTCAAAGTTGAGGATGTGATTATAAGTTCCACTTGAAAACTAGAAGACCAAAAACTGAACGAATTCATGAAATTGAAACGCATGTAAAGGGCGAACACGATGAAATTGCCAAACAGAAAATATTGTATAACTTTTGATTGCGTCCGATAAAATAGCTAATTTTTTTACCATGAATTTTTTAGTGATTTTTAGTGTAGTGAAATTCAAACTGCTCGTACTTTGAAAATACTCAACAAAAATGGCTGAAATTTTCACTGTAAACAGTTTAACACAACAATTTTGCACTGTCAAAGTTTTATAATAATCGGGACAGTGTTACCAGTTCTACAGTCAAAATAGTGCACGCTTAACAAAAAATGGTCAAAAAGTACCTACAATTTACCTTGAATCAATTTGAGCATTGGATATTTACTAGAAAAAGTACTGAGCCGATTTCGATCAAATTTTTACCACCTAATTGATACTATGTTAAAAATATCGAGGGAAATTTTCAAACGTTTTGATGAGGTAACAAAAAAGTTATAGCCTAAGTATTTTTTTGAAATGGGTGCACAAATTTTTTAAAATCTCATTTTATGATATCGACAATACAGGGTGACTGGTAATTCGTGTTACACCCGAAAGGAGGTGAAAGTAGACCATATTTGCAGCAAAAAATTGTTCTACAGGTAGGTCCGGAAATCACTGCTAAGTGAGTTATTCAAAAATTAGTGTTATTAAATTACCCCATCTCTAAACATCTCTAACTCAGAAACTATGAACCGTATAATCAATCTTAGCGCATGGATAGAAAGCTTAAAGCCTTGTCTTTTAATGCTCTTTGGACAGGTAATTGATAAAAAGTCATTTAAGTGCAGAAATTTCGACTTTTATGTAAAAAGTGCCTAAAAGTGTACCCCCTTTTCACCTTTTTTGATAGTTTACTCGTGAAAAACATGATAAATGTGAGAAATGTTCTTCTACAAAACATTCATTTTTTGATACGCTACCAAACTGTCCTTTGGTGCAACATTGTATCTTTCATAGTTTTGTCACAATCTTGAATTCAAATTTTTGTGAAATAAATCAATGTTTTTATTGCAATACTATCTGGCAACCCTACACGTTTGCTTGCTGTTGGTCGTCGTGCGCATGGCAACGAAGTCCAGCGTCGCGGCGGCGGTCATCGTTTGACAGAGCCAACAGTGAACGGCAAATTGCGCGCAATGTTTATGAATCAATCTCAAGGCATCCTTTTCTTTGGGTGAAGATTCAATTCGCCTAGATACCATACACCCAAACCCACTCACTGGTGGAATTTAGCGAGATCATACCGCTGGGTGGCACCGTTTTAAGGGATATTCAAACCTACGGGCCGAGACTGGGTCCGGGCCGGGGCCGCGGCCGAGACTCGATAGGGCTTTTGTCGCTTCGTTCTCACTGCACACAATGCTCACCGGGGTATAGCGCCTGCGCACCAGCAATTTATGTTGCGCGAACGCACGCACAGTATGAAGTGGTTGTCATTTATTTTTGTTTTTGTTTCTGCGCACTTTCTCCAGTGTGTTTGATGTACATTCATCCAGAACTTTCTTTTGTAATTTCTACAGGAATCTGGGATTCCTCCAGCTTTTTTTATGATTTCCCTTGGAGCGCTTTCTGGGACTCTCCCGTAGTTCTTTCTGGAAAACCTCTAATGAGATTCTTCTAGGAGTCCTTCCTGGTATTTCTCCAGCTACTCCGTCTGGGTTTTTGTCCTTGAGTTCTACTAAAATTTCTTCTGGGATACTTTCAAGAACTGGTTTAGAATTTTTCTCCAGAAATTCCTCCAGAAGTAGCTTCCCAGAGTTTATTTATTTTCAGTTCAACGGGAAGCCCTCCTGAAGTTCCTGAAGTCCAGGAGCTCCCCAGGCATTCCTCCAGGGCACCCCCAAAAAATACCAAGGGAATTTCTTTAGAATTAGCCCAAGAATTCCTCCAGCATTTGTCGTAGAATCGCCCTAGGATTTTACTGGGAATTTCTCCATTATAACTCTGAAAATTAATGCAGGAGTTCTCCAGCAATAATGCATGCTTCTCTTCAGGATTTTTCCCGAAAATTACTGAAGGACTCAAGGGATTTCTCCAGAAATTCCTGCATTAATACCACCAGGACTTCCTCAAGGGATTCCTCCAAAAAATCCTCCACGATGTCAACTAAAAATTCTTCCAGTAGTTCTTCCAGGAATAACTCCAGAAATTCATCTCGAAATTCCTACAGGAATTTCTCTTCAGGAATTGTGGAAGGGATTTCATCAGGATTTCTTCCAGGGATTTCACAACACAATTTTTCAATAAATAGCCCAAGACTTTCTTTAAGAATTCCTGCAAGGATTTATCTAGGAATTCCTCTGACGATTCCTCAAGATTTTTTTCCACCAAGAATTCTTCCAGTTATTCCTCCATGAGTTCCTGCAGGAATTCATCCCGAAATTCTACCAGGAAATCCTGCAGGGATTCCTCCAGGAATCCCACCATAAATTCCTCCTGTAATTGCTGCAGGAGATTCTCTAGAGGTTCCTCCAAGGATTCCTCTAGAATTCCTTCCAGAATTTCTCCCAGGAAATCATCAAGAAATTCATCCCAGGAAATCATCAAGAAATTCCTCTAGAAATTCCTTCAGTAATTCCTCCAGAAATTCCTTCAGTAATTCCTCACAGAATTCCTCTAGGAATTTCTACAGGGATTTCTTCAAAAATTTCTCCAGAAAGTACTCCAGGCATTTCTCCAAGAATTACTTCATGAATTTCTCCATAAATTATTCCAGGAATTCCTCCAGAAATTACTTCAGGTACTACTCCAGGAGTTCCTCCAAGAATTCCACCGGAAATTTCTCAAGGAATACCTCCAGAAATTCTATCAGGTATTTTTCGGGGAAGTCTTCTTGGAAATACTCCAGGCATAACTCCAAGAATTTCTCCGTGAGTTACTCCAGGTATTCCTACAGGATTCTTACAGATGTTTATCCAGGAACTACTGCAAGATGTCCTCCAATTTTTTTCCAGGAATTCCTCCAGTGGTTCCTTCATAAATTTCTCCAGTAAATGCTCCAGAAAATTCTTTAGAGATTCCTTCAGAATTCCCTCCTGTATTTCCTCCAGGAAATCGTCCAGAAATTTCGCCAGTGATTCCTTTAATAAATCTTCTATGGATTCCTCCAGGAGTTCGTACAGAATATCCTCCAGAAATTCCTCCAGACATTCCTCCAGAAAACACTCCAGGAATTCCTCTAAGAATTTCGCCAGTGTTTTCTTTCGTCCAGAAATTTCCCCAGTGATTCCTTAAATAAATCTTCTAGGGATTCGTAGACTATTTTCTGGAGAAATTCCTGGAGGAATGCCTGGATGAATTTCTGGTGGATATTCTGTAGGGATTCCTGGAGGAATCCCTAGAAGATTTATTGAACGAATCACTGGCGAAATTCTTAGAGGAATTGCTGGGGGAATTCCTGGAGGAATTTCTAGACGTATTCAGAAATTCTTTAAAGAGCTGCTTCAGAAGTGGCTCCAATCTTTTAGGAATTCCTTCACTAATTATTTCAGGAATTCCTCCAGATATTGCTTACGAATATCTCCAAGAATTCGTCCTGAAATTCTTCCCGAAATTTCTCAAGGTTTTATTTTAGAAATTCCTCAAGAATTTTTCCAGGAAGAAATTCCTCTCAGAAACACTCTAAGAATTTCTCCATGAATTACTTCAAGGCTTTCTCCAAAAACTATTCCAGAAGCTACTCTAGGAATTATTCCAGGATTTCCTCAAGAAATGTCTCTAGAATTTCCTCCAAGAATTCCTTCGGTTAATCTTTCAGGAATTCCTCCCGGAATTATCTCAGGTACAGACATTCTTTAAAGAGCTACTCCAGGGATTTCTCTGGGAAGCGCTTCATATTTTTTTTCAGAAATTTCATTAGGAATCCCTAGAGAAATACCTGTAATAAGCCTTGAAGGAGGTTTTGAATGAGTCACTGGAGGAATACCTGGAGGAATTCAAGAAGGAATCCCTGGAGCTATCTCACAAGTTATTTTTGGAGGATTTCCTGGTAGAATTCATGGAGAAATTCTTAGAGGAATTTTTGAAGGAATTACTGGAGGAATTTGTGAAGGAATTCCTGGAGGAGTTTTTAAGGTAATTCCTGAATAAATTTCTTCAAAAATCCCAGGAAGAACCATTCGAGGGATTTTTGGAGAAATTCATAGAGGGATTCTTGAAGCAATTCTTAGCGGAAGTCTGGGAGGAGTTCCTAAATAAACTTCTCTAGGATTTCTCCCAGGAAATCCTCCAGAAATTCCTACAGGATCTTCCCCAAAAATCACTCCAGAATTCTCCCTGAAAATCCTCCAGAAACTGATACGGGAACTTCCCGAAGAATTCTTTCACGATTTCAATCAAGAATCCGTTCAATTTTTTTTTCCAAGAATTCCTACAGAAATTCCTGGATGACATCCTACCTTGAGGAATTACTGGGGAGATTCCTGGAGGAATTCTTGGAGTAAATTCTAACGGAGTTTCTGGAGCTATTCCTGGAATCCCTGTAGTAACTCTTTAAGGAATACTGTACCTGAGATAATTCCGGGAGGAATTCCTGGAAAGTTAACCGAAGGAATTCTTGAAGGAAGTTCTAGAGACATTTCTTGAGGAAATCCTGGAGTACGTTCTGGAATAGTTCTTCAAGACGAATTCCTAGAGTTATTCCCAAGCAATATCTGGAGAAGTTCCTGAAAAACTTCGTGAAGGAATTCCTAAAAGATTGGCTGGAGGCACTTCTGGAGGAGTTCTTCAAGGATTTTCTGAAGAAATTCTTGAAGCATTTCCATGCGGTATTTCTAAAAGGAATTCTGGGAGGAATTTCTGGAAAAATTTCAGAAGCAATTTTTTGACGAATTCTTGAAGTAATTCAAAGAGAAATTATGGGAATTCTTGGATTGTTTCCGGGAGGAATTCTTGACGGTTTGCCTGGAGTAGTTCCTGGAGTAATTCTTGGAGGAATCCCGAAAGTATTTCCTAGTAGAATTCCTGGAGAATTTTTTTGAGGACAGGCTGAAGTAGTTCCTGGAAGAATTCCCTTAGGAATCCTTGAAGTCATTCTGAAGCAATTCGTGGCGGAATTCCTAGAGTTATTCCTGAAGCAATTCTTGGAGTAATTAATGGAGTATTTCCTGGAAGACTTTATGGAAGAATTCCTGAAGGAATTCTTGGAGGAATTTTTGGAGGAATTCCTCGAGTTATTCCTGAAGCAATTCTTGGAGTAATTCATGGAGTATATCCTGGAAGACTTTATGGAAAAATTCCTGAAAGAATTCTTGGAGGAATTTTCGGAGGAATTCCTGGAGGAATTTCTGGAAAAGTTCGTGGATGAATTCCTGGAGTAATTCCTGGTGAAATTCCTGGAGGAATTCCTGGAGTATTTTCTGTAGGAATTCCTGGAGGAATGCCTGGAGGAATTCCTGGTAAATATTCTGTAGGAATTCCTGGGGGAATCCCTAGAAGATTTATTAAAGGAATCACTGGCGAAATTTCTGGACGAAAGAAAACACTGGCGAAATTCTTAGAGGAATTCCTGGAGTGTTTTCTGGAGGAATGTCTGGAGGAATTTCTGGAGGATATTCTGTACGAACTCCTGGAGGAATCCATAGAAGATTTATTAAAGGAATCACTGGCGAAATTTCTGGACGATTTCCTGGAGGAAATACAGGAGGGAATTCTGAAGGAATCTCTAAAGAATTTTCTGGAGCATTTACTGGAGAAATTTATGAAGGAACCACTGGAGGAATTCCTGGAAAAAAATTGGAGGACATCTTGCAGTAGTTCCTGGATAAACATCTGTAAGAATCCTGTAGGAATACCTGGAGTAACTCACGGAGAAATTCTTGGAGTTATGCCTGGAGTATTTCCAAGAAGACTTCCCGAAAAAATACCTGATAGAATTTCTGGAGGTATTCCTTGAGAAATTTCCGGTGGAATTCTTGGAGGAACTCCTGGAGTAGTACCTGAAGTAATTTCTGGAGGAATTCCTGGAATAATTTATGGAGAAATTCATGAAGTAATTCTTGGAGAAATGCCTGGAGTACTTTCTGGAGAAATTTTTGAAGAAATCCCTGTAGAAATTCCTAGAGGAATTCTGTGAGGAATTACTGAAGGAATTTCTGGAGGAATTACTGAAGGAATTTCTAGAGGAATTTCTTGATGATTTCCTGGGATGAATTTCTTGATGATTTCCTGGGAGAAATTCTGGAAGGAATTCTAGAGGAATCCTTGTAGGAACCTCTAGAGAATCTCCTGCAGCAATTACAGGAGGAATTTATGGTGGGATTCCTGGAGGAATCCCTGCAGGATTTCCTGGAGGAATCCCTGCAGGATTTCCTGGTAGAATTTCGGGATGAATTCCTGCAGGAACTCATGGAGGAATAACTGGAAGAATTCTTGGTGGAAAAAAATCTAGAGGAAGCGTCAGAGGAATTCCTAGATAAATCCTTGCAGGAATTCTTAAAGAAAGTCTTGGAGCTGTTTATTGAAAAATTGTCTTGTGAAATCCCTGGAAGAATTCCTGATGAAATCCCTTCCACAATTCCTGAAGAGAAATTCCTGTAGGAATTTCGAGATGAATTTCTGGAGTTATTCCTGGAAGAACTACTGGAAGAATTTTTAGTTGACATCGTGGAGGATTTTTTGGAGGAATCCCTTGAGGAAGTCCTGGTGGTATTAATACAGGAATTTCTGGAGAAATCCCTTGAGTCCTTCAGTAATTTTCGGGAAAAATCCTGAAGAGAAACATGCATTATTGCTGGAGAACTCCTGCATTAATTTTCAGAGTTATAATGGAGAAATTCCCAGTAAAATCCTAGGGCGATTCTACGACAAATGCTGGAGGAGTTCTTGGGCTAATTCTAAAGAAATTCCCTTGGTATTTTTTGGGGGTGGCCTGGAGGAATGCCTGGGGAGCTCCTGGACTTCAGGAACTTCAGGAGGGCTTCCCGTTGAACTGAAAATAAATAAACTCTGGGAAGCTACTCCTGGAGGAATTTCTGGAGAAAAATTCTAAATCAGTTCTTGAAAGTATCCCAGAAGAAATTTTAGTAGAACTCAAGGACAAAAACCCAGACGGAGTAGCTGGAGAAATACCAGGAAGGACTCCTAAAAGAATCTCATTAGAGGTTTTCCAGAAAGAACTACGGGAGAGTCCCAGAAAGCGCTCCAAGAGAAATCATAAAAAAACAGCTGGAGGAATCCCAGATTCCTGTAGAAATTACAAAAGAAAGTTCTGGATGAATGTACATCAAACACACTGGAGAAAGTGCGCAGAAACAAAAACAAAAATAAATGACAACCGCTTCATACTGTGCGTGCGTTCGCGCAACATAAATTGCTGGTGCGCAGGCGCTATACCCCGGTGAGCATTGTGTGCAGTGAGAACGAAGCGACAAAAGCCCTATCGAGTCTCGGCCGCGGCCCCGGCCCGGACCCAGTCTCGGCCCGTAGGTTTGAATATCCCTTAAAACGGTGCCACCCAGCGGTATGATCTCGCTAAATTCCACCAGTGAGTGGGTTTGGGTGTATGGTATCTAGGCGAATTGAATCTTCACCCAAAGAAAAGGATGCCTTGAGATTGATTCATAAACATTGCGCGCAATTTGCCGTTCACTGTTGGCTCTGTCAAACGATGACCGCCGCCGCGACGCTGGACTTCGTTGCCATGCGCACGACGACCAACAGCAAGCAAACGTGTAGGGTTGCCAGATAGTATTGCAATAAAAACATTGATTTATTTCACAAAATTTTGAATTCAAGATTGTGACAAAACTATGAAAGATACAATGTTGCACCAAAGGACAGTTTGGCAGCGTATCAAAAAATGAATGTTTTGTAGAAGAACATTTCTCACATTTATCATGTTTTTCACGAGTAAACTATCAAAAAAGGTGAAAAGGGGGTACACTTTTAGGCACTTTTTACATAAAAGTCAAAATTTCTGCACTTAAATGACATTTTATCAATTACCTGTCCAAAGAGCATTAAAAGACAAAGCTTTAAGCTTTCTATCCATGCGCTAAGATTGATTATACGGTTCATAGTTTCTGAGTTAGAGATGTTTAGAGATGGGGTAATTTAATAACACTAATTTTTGAATAACTCACTTAGCAGTGATTTCCGGACCTACCTGTAGAACAATTTTTTGCTGCAAATATGGTCTACTTTCACCTCCTTTCAGGTGTAACACGAATTACCAGTCACCCTGTATATGCGCCAATACTCAACCGATTTTAATGAAAATTTTATGGTATTAGCTACACATAATATACTATTCATGGTCAACAAATTAGCTATTTTGACGAACGCAATCAAAAGTTATACAATATTTTCTGTGTGGCAATTTCATCGTGTTCGCCCTTTAGTGTTAGAATTATGATCGTTAATGGAGGAACGCTCTATGGGGTTCCCCATAAGCAGCAGAGCCTAAGTGGGCATCATAGTTGATCAAACTGTGGAATCTATTGCGATAGTTCGTCGTCACTTCAGGTGCATATGCACTATCAGCATGAAAGCATGCATCGTTAGGTTCCCATCTCTACGGGAAGCATACCCAGTTCAACGACATCATCTACGCCATCATTGGATACTGAAAATAACAATCATTCTTCTTCTTCTTCTTGGCGTAACGTCCTCACTGGGACAAAGCCTGCTTAGTGTTCTATGAGCACTTCCACAGTTTTCAACTGAGAGCTTGCTCTGCCAATGACCATTTTGCATGTGTATATCGTGTGGCAGGCACGAAGACACTCTATGCCCAAGGAAGTCAAGGACATTTTCTTTACGAAAAGATCCTGGACCGACCGGGAATCGAACCCGTCACCCTCAGCATGGTCATGCTGAATACCCGTGCGTTTACCGCCTCGGCTATATGGGCCCTAAAATAACAATCAATCATCGTTGAAATCGCAAACAAAATCATCATCGCCGCACCAAGCAACAGCAGAACTAGCAATAGCAGCACCAGCAGAACTAGCAATAGCAGCACCAGCAGATACAGCAACATCAGAGGCGATGAGTAGCAACAGGTATTTTGCGTTTTGTTTTCATTGCACACTTAAAAATTCTGAAATTTGCACGAGACGGAATAGTAAAATAACGTAAATATTCTCAAGACTGAATCTTAAATTGGACTCAATTTTACGTGCATCATGTAAGTACTGGTTGGTTGCGTTAGAGTGAAATTGTGCCAGAAGAGAGCAAGGCAAAGTTCAAAATGTTTAATTTATGATATTGAAGCACGTAGTTTAGAGTGCACGTTTTGCGGTTACTCTGTGAAGATCGCATAGGGAAATAGTTGAAGAGCCTTCCCTAGTCCCCTGGACGGTATGAAGATAGAAAACTTAACACTTTTGCAACGTAATTACAAAAATGTATTTTATAGTAAAGATAAGACATTGGCGGGGCAAGGGGGGGGGCACTTGACCCCCCTAACTCTAAATTTCCGATTAAATACGCCAAAAAATGTTGCAGAAAAAATACCAAAATAAATAGAATCAAATTGACGCCAGCAAATTTCACTAGATACGCCAAAAAATGTTTCAGAAAAATTAACCAGATAAATAGAATCAATTTGGCGCCAGCAAATTTCACTAGATACGCCAAAAAATGTTTCAGAAAAAATAACAAAATAAAAAGAATCAATTTGGCGCCAGCAAATTTCACTAGATACGCCAAAAAATGTTCCAGAAAAATTAACAAAATAAATACAGGGTGACTGGTAATTCGTGCTACACCCGAAAGGAGGTGAAAGTAGACCATATTTGCAGCAAAAAATTGTTCTACAGGTAGGTCCGGAAATCACTGCTAAGTGAGTTATTCAAAAATTAGTGTTTTTAAATTACCCCATCTTTAAACATCTCTAACTCAGAAACTATGAACCGTATAATCAATCTAAGCGCATGGATAGAAAGCTTAAAGCTTTGTCTTTTAATGCTCTTTGGACAGGTAATTGATAAAAAGTCATTTAAGTGCAGAAATTTTGACTTTTATGTAAAAAGTGCCTAAAAATGTACCCCTTTTTCACCTTTTTTGATAGTTTATTCGTGAAAAACGTGATAAATGTGAGAAATGTTCTTCTACAAAACATTCATTTTTTGATACGCTACCAAACTGTCCTTTAGTGCAACATTGTATCTTTCATACTTTTGTCACAATCTTGAATTCAAAATCTGGTGAAATAAATCAATGTTTTTATTGCAATACTGTCTGGCAACCCTACACGTTTGCTTGCTGTTGGTCGTCGTGCGCATGGCAACGAAGTCCGGCGTCGCGGTGGCGGTCATCGTTTGACAGAGCCAACAGTGAACGGAAAATTGCGCGCAATGTTTATGAATCAATCTCAAGGCATCCTTTTCTTTGGGTGAAGATTCAATTCGCCTAGATGCCATACACCCAAACACACTCACTGGTGGAATTTAGCGAGATCATAACGCTGGGTGGCACCGTTTTAAGGGATATTCAAACCTACGGGCCGAGACTGGGTCCGGGCCGGGGCCGCGGCCGAGACGCGATAGGGCTTTTGTCGCTTCGTTCTCACTGCACACAATGCTCACCGGGCTATAGCGCCTGCGCACCAACAATTTATGTTGCGCGAACGCACGCACAGTAGCGCTTGTCATTTATTTTTGTTTTTTTTGCGCACTTTCTCCAGTGTGTTTGATGTACATTCATCCAGAACTTTCTTTTGTAATTTCTACAGGAATCTGGGATTCCTCCAGCTTTTTTATGATTTCCCTTGGAATGCTTTCTGGGACTCTCCCGTAGTTCTTTCTGGAAAACCTCTAATGAGATTCTTCTAGGAGTCCTTCCTGGTATTTCTCCAGCTACTCCGTCTGGGTTTTTGTCCTTTAGTTCTACTAAAATTTCTTCTGGGATACTTTCAAGAACTGGTTTAGAATTTTTCTCCAGAAATTCTTCCAAGAGTAGCTTCCCACAGTTTATTTATTTTCAGTTCAACGGGAAGCCCTCCTGATGTTCCTGAGAGTGAGTCCAGGAGCTCCCCAGGCATTCCTCCAGGCCACCCCCAAAAAATACCAAGGGAATTTCGTAAGAATTAGCTCAAGAATTCCTCCAGCATTTGTCGTAGAATCACCCTAGGATTTTACTGGGAATTTCTCCATTATAACTCTGGTAATTAATGCAGGAGTTCTCCAGAAATAATGCATGTTTCTCTTCAGGATTTTTCCCGAAAATTACTGAAGGACTCAAGGGATTTCTCCAGAAATTCCTGCATTAATACCACCAGGACTTCCTCAAGGGATTCCTCCAAAAAATCCTCCACGATGCCAGCTAAAAAATCTTCCAGTAGCTCTTCCAGGAATAACTCCAGAAATTCATCTCGAAATTCCTACAGGAATTTCTCTTCAGGAATTGTAGAAGGGATTTCATCAGGAATTCTTCCAGGGATTTCACAAGACAATTTTTCAATAAATTGCTCCAAGACTTTCTCTAAGAATTCCTGCAAGGATTCATCTAGGAATTCCTCTGACGATTCCTCTAGAATTTTTTCCACGGTGTCCTCCAAAAATTCTTCCAGTTATTCCTCCATGAGTTCCTGCAGGAATTTATCCCGAAATTCTACCAGGAAATCCTGCAGGGATTCCTCCAGGAATTCCACCATAAATTCCTCCTGTAATTGCTGCAGGAGATTCTCTAGAGGTTCCTCCAAGGATTCCTCTAGAATTCCTTCCAGAATTTCTCCCTGGAAATCATCAAGAAATTCCTCTAGAAATTTCGTCAGTAATTCCTCCGGAAATTCCTTCAGTAATTCCTCACAGAATTCCTCTAGGAATTTCTACAGGGATTTCTTCAAAAATTTCTCCAGAAAGTACTCCAGGCATTTCTCCAGGAATTACTTCATGAATTTCTCCATAAATTATTCCAGGAATTCCTCCAGAAATTACTTCAGGTACTACTCCAGGAGTTCCTCCAAAAATTCCAACGGAAATTGCTCAAGGCATACCTCCAGAAATTCCATCAGGTATTTTTCCAGGAAGTCTTTTTGGAAATACTCCAGGCATAACTCCAAAAATTTCTCCGTGAGTTACTCCAGGTATTCCTACAGGATTCTTACAGATGTTTATCCAGTAGCTACTGCAAGATGTCCTCCATTTTTTTTTTTCAGGAATTCCTCCAGTGATTCCTTCATAAATTTCTCCAGTAAATGCTCCAGAAAATTCTTTAGAGATTCCTTCAGAATTCCTTCCTGTATTTCCTCCAGGAAATCGTCCAGAAATTTCGCCAGTGATTCCTTTAATAAATCTTCTATGGATTCCTCCAGGAGTTCGTACAGAATATCCTCCAGAAATTTCTCCAGACATTCCTCCAGAAAACACTCCAGAAATTCCTCTAAGAGTTTCGCCAGTTATTTCTTTCGTCCAGAAATTTCGCCAGTGATTCCTTCAATAAATATTCTAGGGATTCCCCCAGGAGTTCCTACAGAATATCCACCAGAAATTCCTCCAGGCATTACTCCAGGAATTCCTACAGAAAATACTCCAGGAATTCCTCCAGGAATTCATCCACGAACTTCTCCAGAAATTCCTCACGGAATTCCTCCGAAAATTTCTCCAAGAATTCTTTCAGGAATTTTTCCATAAAGTCTTCCAGGAATTACTCCATACTCCATGAATTACTCCAAGAATTGCTTCAGGAATAACTCGAGGAATTCCTCCAAAAATTCCTCCAAGAATTCCTTCAGGAATTCTTCCATAAAGTCTTCCAGGAAATACTCCATTAATTACTCCAAGAATTGCTTCAGGAATAACTCTAGGAATTCCTCCACGAATTGCTTCAGAAATGACTTCGGGGATTCCTACGGGAATTCTTCCAGGAACTACTTCAGGCTGTCCTCAAAAAAATTCTTCAGGAATTCAACAAGGAAATACTTACGGGATTCCTCCAAGAATTACTCCAGGAACTACTCCAGGAAAGCCGTCAAGAAATCCTCCCGGAAACAATCCTGAAGGAATTCTTGGAGGAATTTTTGGAGGAATTTCTGGAGAAGTTCGTGGATGAATTCCTGGAGTAATTCCTGGTAGAATCCCTGGAGGAATTCGTGGAGTATTTTCTGGAGAAATTCCTAGAGGAATGCCTGGATGAATTTCTGGTGGATATTCTGTAGGAATTCCTGGAGGAATTCCTAGAAAATTTATTAAAGGAATCACTGGCGAAATTCTTAGAGGAACTACTGGAGTGTTTTCTGAAGGAGTGCCTGGAGGATTTTCTGGTGGATATTCTGTAGGAATTGCTGGAGGAATTCCTAGACAATTTATTGAAGGAATCACTGGCGAAATTCTTGGAGGATTTCCTGGAGTGTTTTCTGGAGGAATTCCTGGATGAATTTCTGATGGATATTCTGTAGGAATTCCTGGAGGAATCCCTAGAAGATTTATTGAACGAATCACTGGCGAAACTCTAAGAGGAGTTGCTGGGGGAATTCCTGGAGGAATTTCTAGACGATTTCATGGAGGAAATTCAGGAAGCAATTCTGGAGGAATCTCTAAAGAATTTTCTGGAGCATTGACTTCTAGTTATTCCTCCATGAGTTTCTACAGGAATTTATCCCAAAATTCTACCAAGAAATCTAGCAGGGATTCCTCCAGGAATTCCTCCAGAAAATCCTCATGGGATTCCTTCAGGAATTCCTTTAAGGAATGCTCCCGTGAATCATCCAGAGATGCTTCCAGGAATTCCTTCAAGGGTTCATTCAGGAATTCCTCCTGGGATTCCACCATAAATTCCTCCTGTAATTGCTGCAGGAGATTCTCTAGAGATTCCTCCAAGGATTCCTCTAGAATTCCTTCCAGAATTTCTCCCAGGAAATCATCAAGAAATTCCTCCAGGAATTCCTTCAGTAATTCCTCACAGAATTCCTCTAGGAATTTCTACAGGGATTTCTTAAAAAAAAAATCTCCAGAAAGTAGTCCATGCATTTCTCCAAGAATTACTTTATGAATTTCTCCATAAATTATTCCAGGAATTCCTCCAGAAATTACTTCAGGTACTCCAGGAATTCCTTCAGGAATTTCTCCGGAAATTCCGAAAGGAATACCTCCAGAGATTCCATCAGGTATTTTTCCAGGCAGTCTTCTTGGAAAAACTTCAGGCATAACTCCAAGCATTTCTCCGTGAATTACTCCAGATATTCCTACAGGATTCCTACAGGTGTTTATCCACGAACTACTGCAAGATGTCCTCGAAATTTTTTTCCCAGGAATTCCTCCAGTGATTCCTTCATAAATTTCTCCAGTAAATGCTCCAGAAAATTCTTTAGAGATTCCTCTAGAATTCCTTCCTGAATTTCCTCCAGGAAATCGTCCAGAAATTCGTCCAGGAATTCCCCCAGCAATTCCTCTAAGATTTTCGCCAGTGATTCGTTCAATAAATCTTCTAGGGATTCCTCCAGGAATTCCTACAGGATATCCACCAGAAATTCCTCCAGGAATTCCTCCAGAAAATACTCCAGGAATTCCTCCAAGAATTTCGCCAGTGATTCCTTCAATTAATCGTCTAGGAATTCCTCCAGCAATTCCTACAGAATATCCACCAGAAAATCCTCCAGGCACTCCTCCAGAAAACACTCCAGGAGTTCCTCTAAGAATTTCGCCAGTGATTCCTTTAATAAATCTTCTAGGTATTCCTCCAGGAATTCCTATAGAATATCCACCAGAAATCCATCCAGGCATTAGTCCAGGAATTTCTCCAGAAAATACTACACGAATTCCTCCAGGAATTCCACCAGGAATTACTCCAGGAATTCATCCACGAACTTCTCCAAAAATTCCTCCAAAAATTCCTCCAGAAATTCCTCCAAAAATTCCTCCAAGAATTCCTTCAGGAATTCTACCATAAAGTATTCCAGGAAATACTCCATTAATTACTCCAAGAATTGCTTCAGGAATAACTCTAGAAAATCCTCCAGGAATTTCTCCAGGAATGACTTCAGGGATTCCTACGGGATTTTTTCCAGAAACTACTTCAGAATATCCTCAAAAAAATCCTCCAGGAATTCTACAAGGAAATACTTACGGGATTCCTCTAAGAACGACTCCAGGAGTTCTTCTAGGATCTACTCCAGGGATTCCTGCACGAATTCCTCCTGGAAACATCCAAGAATTCCCATAATTTCTCTTTGAATTACTCCTGGAATTCATAAAAAAAACCTTCCGGAATTTTTCCAAAATTCCTCCCAGAATTCCTTTTAGAAATACCTCAAGGAAATGCTTGAAGAATTTATTCAGAAATTCTTTAAAGAGCAGCTTCAGAAGTGGCTCCAATCTTTTAGGAATTTCTTCATGAATTATTTCAGGAATTCCTCTTCCTCCTGAATTCGCCCTGAAATTCTTCCCGAAATTTCTGAAGGTTTTGTTTTAGAAATTCCTCAAGAATTTTTTCAGGAAGGCCTCCAGAAATTCCTCTCAGAAATACTCTAAGAATTTCTCCATGAATTACTTCAAGGCTTTCTTCAAAAACTATTCCAGAGCCTACTCTAGAAATTACTCCAGGATTTCCTCAAGAAATGTCTCTAGAATTTCCTCCACGAATTCCTTCGGTTAATCTTCCAGGAATTCCTCCCGGAATTATCTCAGGAACAGGAATTCTTTAAAGAGCTACTCCAGGGATTCCTCTGGGAAGCGCTTCATATTTTTTTTCAGGAATAGCTCCAGAAACTCCGTTAGAACTTACTCTAAGAATTCCTCCAGGAATCACTACAGTGTTCCTCTAGGTAGGATGTCATCCGGAAATTTATCTATGAATTCCTCCCAGGAGTTCCTTCGGAGTTTCTTTTAGGAATTACTCCCTGGAAGAATCCCTGGTGTAATCCTTGGAGGAACTCTTAAAATAATCCCTGGAGGAATTTTTGAAGAAATACCTGGAGGGAGTCTTGGAAGAATTCCTGGGGGATTTCCTTAATTTCATTAGGAATCCCTTGAAAAATACCTGTAGTAAGCCTTGAAGGAGCTTTTGAAAGAGTCACTGGAGGAATTCAAGGAGGAATTCCTGGAGCTATTTCACAAGTTATTTTTGGAGGATTTCCTGGTGGAATTCATGAAGAAATTTTTGGTGGAATTTTTTAAGGAACTACTGGAGGAATTTGTGAATGAATTCCTGGAAGAGTTCGTAAAGTATTTCCTGAATAAATTTCTTCAAAAATCCCGGGAAGAACTGTTCGAGGGATTTTTGGAGAAATTCATAGAGGGATTCTTGAAGCAGAAATTCCAACAGGATCTTCCCCAAAAATCACTCCACAATTTTTCCTGAAAGTCCTCCAGAAATTATTCCAGAAACTGCTACGGGAACTCCCCCAAGAATTCTTTCAAGATTTCAATCAAGAATCCGTACAAAATTTTTTCCAAGAATTTCTACAGAAATTCCTGGATGACATCCTACCTTGAGGAATTACTGGAGTGATTCCTGGAGGAATTCTCGGAGTAAATTCTAACGGAGTTTCTGGAGCAATTCCTGGAATCCCTGTAGTAACTCTTTAAGGAAAACTTTACCTGAGATAATTCCGGGAGGAATTCCTGGAAAGTTAACCGAAGGAATTCTTGAAGGAAGTTCTAGAGACATTTCTTGAGGAAATCCTGAAGAGAATCATGCATTATTGCTGGAGAACTCCTGCATTAATTACCAGAGACATTTCTTGAGGAAATCCTGGAGTAATTCCTGGAGTACGTTCTGGAATACTTCTTCAAGACGAATCCCTGGAGATATTCCTAAGCAATATCTGGAGAAGTTCCTGAAAAAATTCATGAAGGAATTCCTAAAAGATTTCCTGGAGGCACTTCTGGAGGAGTTCTTTAAGGATTTTCTGAAGAAATTCTTGAAGCATTTGCTTGAGGTATTTCTAAAAGGAATTCTGGGAGGAATTTCTGGAAAAATTTCAGAAGCAATTTTTGGACGAATTGCTGGAGTAATTCAAAGAGAAATTATGGGAATTCTTGGATTGTTTCCGGGAGGAATTCTTGACGGCTTTCCTGGAGAAGTTCCTGGAGTAATTCTTGGAGGAATCCCGTAAGTATTTCCTTGTAGAATTCCTGGAGAATTTTTTTGAGGACAGCCTGAAGTAGTTCCTGAAGGAATTCCCGTAGGAATCCCCGAAGTCATTTCTGAAGCAATTCGTGGAGGAATTCTTAGAGTTATTCCTGAAGCAATTCTTGGAGTAATTAATGGAGTATTTCCTGGAAGACTTAATGGAAGAATTCCTGAAGGAATTCTTGGAGGAACTCCTCGAGTTATTCCTGAAGCAATTCTTGAAGTAGTTCATGGAGTATATCCTGGAAGACTTTATGGAAAAATTCCTGAAAGAATTCTTGGAGGAATTTTCGGAGGAATTCTTGGAGGAATTTCTGGAGAAGTTCGTGGATGAATTCCTGGAGTAATTCCTGGTGGAATTCCTGGAGGAATTCGTGGAGTATTTTCTGGAGAAATTCCTGTAGGAATGCCTGGATGAATTTCTGGTAGATATTCTGTAGGGATTCCTGGGGGAATCCCTAGAAGATTTATTAAGGGAATCACTGGCGAAATTTCTGGACGAAAGAAATCACTGGCGAAATTCTTAGAGGAATTCCTGGAGTGTTTTCTGGAGGAATGTCTGGAGGAATTTCTGGAGGTGTACGAACTCCTGGAGGAATCCATAGAAGATTTATTAAAGGAATCACTGGCGAAATTTCTGGACGATTTCCTGGAGGAAATACAGGAAGGAATTCTGAAGGAATCTCTAAAAAATTTTCTGGAGCATTTACTAGAGAAATTTATGAAGAAATCACTGGAGGAATTCCTGGAAAAAAATTGGAGGACATCTTGCAGTAGTTCCTGGATAAACATCTGTAAGAATCCTGTAGAAATACCTGGAGTAACTCACGGAGAAATTCTTGGAGTTATGCCTGGAGTATTTCCAAGAAGACTTCCTGGAAAAATACCTGATGGAATTTCTGGAGGTATTCCTTGAGCAATTTCCGGTGGAATTCTTGGAAAAATTTCAGAAGCAATTTTTTGACGAATTCCTGGAGTAATTCAAAGAGAAATTATGGGAATTCTTGGATTGTTTCCGGGAGGATTTCTTGACGGCTTTCCTGGAGTAGTTCCTGGAGTAATTCTTGGAGGAATCCCGTAAGTATTTCCTTGTAGAATTCATGAAGAATTTTTTTGAGGACAGCTTGAAGTAGTTCCTGGAAGAATTCCCGTAGGAATCCCCGAAGTCATTTCTGAAGCAATTCGTGGAGGAATTCCTAGAGTTATTCCTGAAGCAATTCTTGGAGTAATTAATGGAGTATTTCCTGGAAGACTTTATGGAAGAATTCCTGAAGGAATTCTTGGAGGAATTTTTGGAGGAATTCCTCGAGTTATTCCTGAAGCAATTCTTGGAGTAATTCATGGAGTATATCCTGGAAGACTTTATGGAAAAATTCCTGAAAGAATTCTTGGAGAAATTTTCGGAGGAATTCCGTGAGGAATTTCTGGAGAAGTTCGTGGATGAATTCCTGGAGGAATTCCTGGAGTATTTTCTGTAGGAATTCCTGGAGTAATGCCTGGAGGAATTTCTGGTGGATATTCTGTAGGAACTCCTGGGGGAATCCCTAGAATATTTATTGAAGGAATCACTGGCGAAATTTCTGGACGAAAGAAATAACTGGCGAAACTCTTAGAGGAATTTCTGGAGTGTTTTCTGGAGGAATGTCTGGAGAAATTTCTGGAGGATATTCTGTACGAACTCCTGGAGGAATCCTATTGGAAGTTCGGGGACTGGGTTGACAGTGAGGACTCGGTATTAACGAAAACAACACAGATAGTTTTATTTAAAACGACTGCTTCGCAGGAGAGCTTGATTGGGAATGACTGATTTTTCTACAACGATCGTACACGTCATGTTATCACCGCCTACTACTTCAACACCCCCTCTCGATCGTTGGGTCATGTAGCTGCAGCGGCAACGATTCAACGAAACGTCGGTTCACGGATGGTTGCTTTTGGATCCCTCCAGTATGATCGATGAAATCAACTTGCGATGCGAACCTCGGAAAGTACATGCTGATCACAACAAACCTCGTCAATCCAGGAATTGCTTGTTGATCGTAAGTTTCTTAAGGATTCCTCTGCACCTGCATATTCTGCTTGTAGCATCTCTTTCGGTTTAGTTCCTCTCGAATACGATACCGTTTCTCCATACCATTTCTGTACTGTCCGCCCGTGTCGACAACATCGTTTGCCGCATGGAATGATGATGCATCTGTAGAATCAGAGAAACCAGCAGCAGAGGGTATTCCGAATCTACTTGAACGATTTGGGAACTTACCTAGAGGCACGCGCTCCCGTTCGCTACGCCTCGTGTTTGACTCCAAGCAGTCGTCACGTTTTTTCTGCGAGGGGAGCGCCTTACGGGTTTCTTCTTTCTTCCACCTTTCCAATTGATCCATCTCATTGATTTCTTCAACGGACTGTTCACCAGAGTCTTCAATATCGCGTTCTCGAAGAATTTCCGGAATTTCTGCTTCCCCCTCTGGATCAGTTGGCCTTTTCCGTTCTTCAAAATTTCTTCTAATTTGAGGCCGATGTTGCCGCCGATTGTTTGCTTCTACCGCCAGAATTTTCAACTCCAACTCGTAAGAACTTCCTTTCAGATGCGCTTCACCAACTACTTCTTCGTTGAGCTTGAACTGCGCACGTCGTCCAGAGAATAACAGGTCAATGCCGGCTTGCGCTAACTTCCTCACTGATAGCAGGTTCACTCGCAATTCCGGAACGACGATCACATTCTTCATACGGAATTCAACGCCTCTTTTTGATGAACCGATGAACTCTCCAATGTACTCTCCTTTCAGCAATACACCGTCTTTGGCCACGTCTACTAAGATTGGATCCTTCAGCTTCCGCACATCTTTCAGATAACTCACATCGTTGACAACATGATTGCTGCTTCCCGAGTCCACACAAAAACGTATTGATCCAGTATCCGACGAACTTTCAGCACGAGTTGCCATGAACGTAACTGCCTTCCTATTCGCCACTGAATAATTCTCACAGTCTTCAGATTCGTCCCTGCGGCAATCCTTCTTCATATGCCCTGACCGTCCACAACGATGGCACTTACCAGCAAACTTCTTTGGCTCACGCTTCTTCCAACCTCCGAGAAATGCCGCACCAATATCTTCACTTGAATCATCTTGCCGATCCACCCGCTTCGCTTCTTCGGCCAGCAGTCGCTGTTTGACTACTTCCAACGATAGATCCTTTTCAGCAAGGTTTTCAAGGGCCGTTACCAACGCATCGTAGCTATCCGGTAATGTCAAAAACAACTGTGCCACCAAATCATTTTCATCCATTTTGGCACCCGCAGACTTCAGTTGACGAACGAGATCATCAAATGCTTGAAAGTGGCTTCGCATCGACGAACCTTCTCTCATCCGTAGTCTTGCCAACTGCTTCCTCAACAGGGTCTGACTGGACACGGAGCGTTTGGCAAATGTGTCTTCTAAGGCCTTCCACATCGCCCAGGCTGTTTCTTTCTCACGAACCACCTCGAGGCAGTCATCCGCAACAAAACTCACCAATAGCGACTTGGCCTTCCTGTCCGTTTGTTCCCACTTCAGATTATCTGCTGCGCTTCCTGCCGGAACATCTTCCTTCAATACCGACGAGACTTCTGCCGCATCCAGAAACAGCTTGACCCGAAAACGCCAGTTTTCATAATTTGGTCCGGTCAGCTGCGGAATCCCTTCCTTTCCAGTGGAGCCCATAACCTATTGGAAGTTCGGGGACTGGGTTGACAGTGAGGACTCGGTATTAACGAAAACAACACAGATAGTTTTATTAAAAACGACTGCTTCGCAGGAGAGCTTGATTGGGAATGACTGATTTTTCTACAACGATCGTACACGTCATGTTATCACCGCCTACTACTTCAACAAATCCATAGAAGATTTATTAAAGGAATCACTGGCGAAATTTCTGGACGATTTCCTGGAGGAAATACAGGAAGGAATTCTGAAGGAATCTCTAAAGAATTTTCTGTTGCATTTACTGGAGAAATTTATGAAGGAATCACTGGAGGAATTCCTGAAAAAAAAATGGAGGACATCTTGCAGTAGTTACTGGATAAACATCTGTAAGAATCCTGTAGGAATACCTGGAGTAACTCACGGAGAAATTTTTGGAGTTATGCCTGGAGTATTCCCAAAAAGACTTCCTGGAAAAATACCTGATGGAATTTCTGGAGGTATGCCTTGAGCAATTTCCGTTGGAATTCGTGGAGGAACTCCTGGAGTAGTACCTGAAGTAATTTCTGGAGGAATTCCTGGAATAATTTATGGAGAAATTCATGAAGTAATTCCTGGAGAAATGCCTGGAGTACTTTCTGGAGAAATTTTTGAAGAAATCCCTGTAGAAATTCCTAGAGGAATTCTGTGAGGAATTACTGAAGGAATTTCCGGAGGAATTACTGACGAAATTTCTAGAGGAATTTCTTGATGATTTCCAGGGAGAAATTCTGGAAGGAATTCTAGAGGAATCCTTGGAGGAACCTCTAGAGAATCTCCTGCAGCAATTACAGGAGGAATTTATGGTGGAATTCCTGGAGGAATCCCTGCAGGATTTCCTGGTAGAATTTCGGGATAAATTCCTGCAGGAACTCATGGAGGAATAACTGGAAGAATTTTTGGAGGACACCGTGGAAAAAATTCTAGAGGAATCGTCAGAGGAATTTCTAGATGAATCCTTGCAGGAATTCTTAGAGAAAGTCTTGGAGCAATTTATTGAAAAATTGTCTTGTGAAATCCCTGGAAGAATTCCTGATGAAATCCCTTCTACAATTCCTGAAGAGAAATTCCTGTAGGAATTTCGAGATGAATTTCTGGAGTTATTCCTGGAAGAACTACTGGAAGAATTTGTAGCTGGCATCGTGGAGGATTTTTTGGAGGAATCCCTTGAGGAAGTCCTGGTGGTATTAATGCAGGAATTTCTGGAGAAATCCCTTGAGTCCTTCAGTAATTTTCGGGAAAAATCCTGAAGAGAAACATGCATTATTTCTGGATAACTCCTGCATTAATTACCAGAGTTATAATGGAGAAATTCCCAGTAAAATCCTAGGGTGATTCTACGACAAATGCTGGAGGAATTCTTGAGCTAATTCTTACGAAATTCCCTTGGTATTTTTTGGGGGTGGCCTGGAGGAATGCCTGGGGAGCTCCTGGACTCACTCTCAGGAACATCAGGAGGGCTTCCCGTTGAACTGAAAATAAATAAACTGTGGAAAGCTACTCTTGGAAGAATTTCTGGAGAAAAATTCTAAACCAGTTCTTGAAAGTATCCCAGAAGAAATTTTAGTAGAACTAAAGGACAAAAACCCAGACGGAGTAGCTGGAGAAATACCAGGAAGGACTCCTAGAAGAATCTCATTAGAGGTTTTCCAGAAAGAACTACGGGAGAGTCCCAGAAAGCATTCCAAGGGAAATCATAAAAAAGCTGGAGGAATCCCAGATTCCTGTAGAAATTACAAAAGAAAGTTCTGGATGAATGTACATCAAACACACTGGAGAAAGTGCGCAAAAAAAAAACAAAAATAAATGACAAGCGCTACTGTGCGTGCGTTCGCGCAACATAAATTGTTGGTGCGCAGGCGCTATAGCCCGGTGAGCATTGTGTGCAGTGAGAACGAAGCGACAAAAGCCCTATCGCGTCTCGGCCGCGGCCCCGGCCCGGACCCAGTCTCGGCCCGTAGGTTTGAATATCCCTTAAAACGGTGCCACCCAGCGTTATGATCTCGCTAAATTCCACCAGTGAGTGGGTTTGGGTGTATGGCATCTAGGCGAATTGAATCTTCACCCAAAGAAAAGGATGCCTTGAGATTGATTCATAAACATTGCGCGCAATTTTCCGTTCACTGTTGGCTCTGTCAAACGATGACCGCCACCGCGACGCCGGACTTCGTTGCCATGCGCACGACGACCAACAGCAAGCAAACGTGTAGGGTTGCCAGACAGTATTGCAATAAAAACATTGATTTATTTCACCAGATTTTGAATTCAAGATTGTGACAAAAGTATGAAAGATACAATGTTGCACTAAAGGACAGTTTGGTAGCGTATCAAAAAATGAATGTTTTGTAGAAGAACATTTCTCACATTTATCACGTTTTTCACGAATAAACTATCAAAAAAGGTGAAAAAGGGGTACATTTTTAGGCACTTTTTACATAAAAGTCAAAATTTCTGCACTTAAATGACTTTTTATCAATTACCTGTCCAAAGAGCATTAAAAGACAAAGCTTTAAGCTTTCTATCCATGCGCTTAGATTGATTATACGGTTCATAGTTTCTGAGTTAGAGATGTTTAAAGATGGGGTAATTTAAAAACACTAATTTTTGAATAACTCACTTAGCAGTGATTTCCGGACCTACCTGTAGAACAATTTTTTGCTGCAAATATGGTCTACTTTCACCTCCTTTCGGGTGTAACACGAATTACCAGTCACCCTGTATAATCAATTTGGCGCCAGCAAATTTCACTAGATACGCCAAAAAATGTTTCAAAAAAATTAACAAAATAAATAGAATCAATTTGGCGCCAGCAAATTTCACTAGATACGCCAAAAAATGTTTCAGAAAAATTAACAAAATAAATAGAATCAATTTGGCGCCAGCAAATTTCACTAGATACGCCAAAAAATGTTTCAGAAAAAATAACGAAATAAACAGAATAAATTTGGCGCAAGCAAATTTCACTAGATACGCCAAAAAATGTTTCAAAAAAATTAACAAAATAAATAGAATCAATTTGGCGCCAGCAAATTTCACTAGATACGCCAAAAAATGTTTCAGAAAAATTAACAAAATAAATAGAATCAATTTGGCGCCAGCAAATTTCACTAGATACGCCAAAAAATGTTTCAGAAAAAATAACGAAATAAACAGAATAAATTTGGCGCAAGCAAATTTCACTAGATACGCCAAAAAATGTTTCAGAAAAAAAAACAAAATAAATAGAATCAACTTGGCGCCAGCAAATTTCACTAGATACGCCAAAAATGTTTCAGAAAAAATAACAAAATAAATAGAATCAATTTGGTGCCAGCAAATTTCACTAGATACGCCAAAAAATGTTTCAGGAAAATAACAAAATAAATAGAATCAATTTGGCGCCAGCAAATTTCACTAGATACGCTAAAAAATGTTTCAGAAAAAATAACAAAATAAATAGAATCAATTTGGCGCCAGCAAATTTTACTAGATACGCCAAAAAATGTTTCAGAAAAAATAACAAAATAAATAGAATCAATTTGGTGCCAGCAAATTTCACTAGATACGCCAAGAAATGTTTCAGAAAAATTGGCGCCAGCAAATTTCACTAGATACGCCAAAAAATGTTTCAGAAAAATTAACAAAATAAATAGAATCAATTTGGCGCCAGCAAATTTCACTAGATACCCCAAAACATGTTTCAGAAAAATTGGCACCAGCAAATTTCACTAGATACGCCGAAAAATGTTTCAGAAAAAATAACAAAATAAATAGAATCAATTTGGCGCCAGCAAATTTCACTAGATACGCCAAAAAACGTTCCAGAAAAATTAACAAAACAAATAGAATCAATTTGGCGCCAGCAAATTTCACTAGATACGCCAAAAAATGTTCCAGAAAAAATTAACAAAATAAATATAATCAATTTGGCGCCTGCAAATTTCACTAGATGGCACGGTAAAGGCTGGGTATGCTGCGCAATTCAGATCCCATTGTGATCCACTAGCCTCTGCCCAGCAACTCCTATCCCTACCTCCACGCGGTACCGGCCGGAAACTATGAGCAACCTTAGTGAAGATCGGGTAACCAACCCCGGTGGGAACTTTGGTCGTAGGCTGACAGGAAAGGGGGGGGGTTTGCTTCGGCAAACCTGAGCGTCTGTTCTCCAGGTTTAGCGGCTCACAACAGCGTCTGATCCCCATGCTAGGAGCGGCTGATCTACGTCCGAGTGCCAGGGAAGGACTCTAAGCTCAACTGTGCACTATGGTCCTCCGGAAAGTAGGGGGTTGGTGTCAGGCCCTACGAGCCAGCCGTAAAAAACCATTGTAACGGAAAATCAGCAACAGAATAATACGAACCGAGACCAACGGCAACGACCCCAGCGAACAAAAAGGACTTGCGATTGGAAACTCGGTACGTGGAACTGCCGATCTCTCAACTTCATTGGGAGCACCTGCATACTCGCCGATCTACTGAAGGACCGCGGGTTCGGCATCGTTGCGCTGCAGGAGGTGTGTTGGACAGGATCCATGGTGCGAACGATTAGAGGTAATCATACTATCTACCAGAGCTGCGGCAACTCACGCGAGCTGGGAACAGCTTTCATCGTGATGGGTGATATGCAAAGGCGCGTGATCGGTTGGTGGCCGATCGACGAAAGAATGTGCAGGTTGAGTATCAAGGGCCGATTCTTCAACTTCAGCATAATAAACGTGCACAGCCCACACTCCGGAAGTACTGATGATGACAAAGACGCATTTTACGCGCAGCTCGAACGCGAGTACGATCGCTGCCCAAGCCACGACGTCAAGATCATCATAGGAGATTTGAACGCTCAGGTAGGCCAGGAGGAGGAATTCAGACCGACGATAAGTGAGTTCAGCGCCCACCAGCAAACGAACGAAAACGGCCTACGACTCATTGATTTTGCCGCCTCCAAAAATATGGCCATACGTAGCACCTTTTTCCAACACAGCCTCCCTTATCGTTACACCAGGAGATCACCACAGCAGACGGAATCTCAAATCGACCACGTTCTGATTGACGGACGGCACTTCTCCGACATTATCGACGTCAGGACCTATCGTGGCGCCAACATCGACTCCGACCACTATCTGGTGATGGTCAAACTGCGCCCAAAACTCTCCGTCATCAACAATGTACGGTACCGGCGACCGTCATGGTACAACCTAGAGCGACTGAAGCAAGCGGATGTCGCCTCAGCATACGCGCAGAACCTCGAAGCCGCGTTGCCAGAGGGCGAGCTCGATGAGGCCCCTCTAGAGGACTGCTGGAGTACAGTGAAAGCAGTCATCAACGACGCAGCCGAGAGCACCATCGGGTACGTGGAACGGAATCGACGTAACGAATGGTTCGACGAAGAGTGCAGAACGGTTTTGGAGGAGAAGAACGCAGCGAGGGCGGTAATGCTGCAGCAAGGGACTCGACAGAACGTGGAACGTTAAAAACAGAAGCGGAAACAGTAGACCCGCCTCTTTCGGGAGAAAAAGCGCCGCCTGGAAGAAGCGGAGTGTGAAGAAATGGAACTGCTGTGCCGATCCCAAGAAACACGGAAGTTCTATCAGAAGCTCAACGCATCCCGCAACGGCTTCGTGCCGCGAGCCGAAATATGCAGGGATAAAGACGGAGGCCTCTTGACGGACGGACGTGAGGTAATCGAAAGGTGGAAGCAGCACTTCGATCAGCACCTGAACGGCGTGGAGAACGTAGGCACGGGAGCCCACGGCAACGGAAGGAACGACGATGCCAGTGCAGCGGAGGACGGAAATGAACCAACTCCCACGCTGAGGGAAGTTAAGGATGCCATTCACCAGCCCAAAACCAACAGAGCAGCTGGTAAGGATGGCATCGCAGCTGAACTCATCAAGATGGGGCCAGAAAAGTTGGCCACCTGTCTGCATCGGCTGATAGTCAGGATCTGGGAAACCGAACAGCTACCGGAGGAGTGGAAGGAAGGGGTAATCTGCCCCATTCACAAGAAAGGCGATTATTTGGAATGTGAGAACTTCAGGGCGATCACTATTTTGAATGCTGCCTACAAAGTGCTATCCCAGATCATCTTCCGTCGTCTGTCACCTAAAACAAATGAGTTCGTGGGAAGTTATCAAGCCGGCTTCATCGACGGCCGGTTGACAACGGACCAGATCTTCACCGCACCGCAAATCCTCCAGAAATGCCGTGAATACCAGGTCCCAACGCACCACCTGTTCATCGACTTCAAAACGGCATACGATAGTATCGACCGCGCAGAGCTATGGAGAATCATGGACGAAAACGGCTTTCCTGGGAAGCTGACTAGACTGATTAAAGCAACGATGGACGGTGTGCAAAACTGCGTAAGGGTTTCGGGTGAACTATCCAGTTCATTCGTATCTCGCCGGGGACTGCGACAAGGTGACGGACTCTCATGTCTACTCTTCAACATCGCGCTGGAAGGTGTGATGCGACGAGCCGGGCTCAACAGCCGGGGAACGATTTTCACAGAATCCGGTCAATTTGTGTGCATTGCGGACGACATGGACATTATCGCTAGAACATTTGGAACGGTGGCAGAACTGTACACCCGCCTGAAACGCGAAGCAGCAAAGTTCGGACTGGTTGCCTCAAAAACAAAGTACATGCTGGTAGGCGGAACCGAAAACGACCGGATCCGTCTGGGTAGTAACGTTACGATAGACGGGGATACTTTCGAGGTGGTGGAAGAATTCGTCTACCTCGGATCCTTACTGACGGCTGACAACAACGTGAGCCGAGAAATTCGGAGGCGCATCATCAGCGGAAGTCGGGCTTACTACGAGCTCCAGAAGAAACTGCGGTCGAAAAAGATTCACCCATGCACCAAATGCACCATGTACAAGACGTTAATAAGACCGGTGATCCTCTACGGGCACGAGACATGGACCATTAGTATGGGACACGCTTGTATGGAAAAAATAAATCCTCGCTCCAGTCGACTTTTTAGATTCCATTTAGGTCCCATATGAACTGTGCAAAATTTCAGCGCAATCGGAGAAACTATAATTTAGCGCAAGCGGTTCAAAGATTGCATAGGATTTACTATGGGAAAAGTTACACTTTGAGATAAAAAATCCCAGAGGTCGCCCTTTGTCTCTTTAATTCAAATCGATCAACGCTTCTTGTAGAATAATCATTTATGAAACTTTCCTTCGAAGACCGCAAAACAATTGGATGCTTGTGGAAAAAGTTATTAATTTATTACCGAGTAGTGATCCAACGAACGGCTTTTTGTTTTGTTTTATCAGCAGCACTGCTGCTGCCGTTGTTGCATGGGGTGGCGGGAGGCATCACCACCCCCAGAAACAGCAGCAGCCAAGGCAACAGCTACAGTGCTGCTAATAAAACAAAACAAAAAGCCGTTCGTTGGATCACTAATCGGTAATAAATCAATAACTTTTTTCACAAGCATCCAATTGTTTTGCGGTCTTCGAAGGAAAGTTTCATATATGATTTTTCTACAAGAAACGTTGATCGATTTGAATTAAGGAGACAAGGGGTGACTTCTGGGATTTTTATCTGAAAGTGTAACTTTTCCCATAGTAAACCCTATGCAAACTTTGAACCGCTTGCGCTAAATTATAGTTTCACCGATTGCGCTGAAACTTTGCACAGTTCATATGGGACCTAAATGGAATCTAAAAAGTCGACTGGAGCGAGAATTTGATTTGTGTCCCATACTAATGGACCATGCTCGAGGAGGACCTACAAGCACTCGGATTTTTCGAGCGACGCGTGCTAAGAACGATCTTCGGTGGTGTGCAGGAAAACGGTGTGTGGCGGAGAAGGATGAACCACGAGCTCACTGCACTTTACGGCGAACCCAGCATCCAGAAGGTGGCCAAAGCCGGAAGGATACGTTGGGCAGGGCATGTTGCATGAATGCCGGACAACAACCCTGCAAAGCTGGTGTTTGCAACGGATCCGGTTGGCACAAGAAGGCGTGGAGCGCAGAGAGCACGATGGGCGGACCAGGTGGAGCGTGACTTGGCGAGCATTGGGCGCAACCGAGGATGGAGAGCGGCAGCCACAAACCGAGTATTGTGGCGTACTATTGTTGATTATGTCTTGTCTTAATGATGTTGAACAAATAAATGTATGTATGTATGTAAATTTCACTAGATACGCCAAAAAATGTTTCAGAAAAAAATAACAAAATAAATAGAATCAATTTGGCGCCAGCAAATTTCACTAGATACGCCAAAAACTGTTTCAGAAAAAATTACAAAAATGAATTTGGCGCCAGCAAATTTCACTAGATACGCCAAAAAATGTTTCAGAAAAAATTACAAAAATGAATTTGGCGCCAGCAAATTTCACTAGATACGCCAAAAAATGCTTCAGAAAAAATAACAAAATAAATAGAATCAATTTGGCGCTAGCAAATTTCACTAGAAACGCCAAAAAATGTTTTAGAAAAAAAAAACAAAATAAATAGAATCAATTTGGCACCAGCAAATTTCACTAGATACACCAAAAACTGTTTCAGAAAAAATAACAAAAATGAATTTGGCGCCACCAATTTCACTAGATACGCCAAAAAATGTTTCAGAAAAAATAACAAAATAAATAGAATCAATTTGGCGCCAGCAAATTTCACTAGATACTCCAAAAAATGTTCCAGAAAAATTAACAAAATAAATAGAATCAATTTGGCGCCAGCAAATTTAACTGGATACGCTAAAAAATGTTTCAGAAAAAATAACAAAATAAATAGAATCAATTTGGCGCCAGAAAATTTCACTAGATACGCCAAAAAGTGTTTCAGAAAAAATAACAAAATAAATAGAATCCATTTTTCGCCAGCAAATTTCAATAGATACACCAAAAAAATGTTTCAGAAAAAAATAACAAAATAAATAGAATCAATTTGGCGCCAGCAAATTTCACTAGATACGCCAAAAAATGTTTCAGAAAAATTAACAAAAGCAATAGAATCAATTTGGCGCCAGCAAATTTTACTAGATACGCCAAAAAATGTTTCAGAAAAATTGGCGCCAGCAAATTTCACTAGATTCGCCAAAAAATGTTTCAGAAAAATTAACAAAATAAATAGAATCAATTTGGCGCCAGCAAATTTCACTGGATACGCCAAAAAATGTTTCAGAAAAATTGGCGCCAGCAAATTTCACTAGATACGCCAAAAAATGTTTCAGAAAAATTAACAAAATAAATGGAATCAATTTGGCGCCAGCAAATTTCACTAGATGCGCCAAAAAATGTTCAAGAAAAATAAACAAAATAAATAGAATCAACTAGTTGGCCCGGCAAACTTTGTCTTGCCTGGTTGTGGTGGTTTGACAACTGTTTAGGTTATTGCAGCACCGCACTCTTGATTGGTTCCATTCTCGATCATGTTGATTTCCTTTACAGCTCATGAAAAATCAGTACTATTTATATTTTTTATGGGCACCCCAGATCACATAGTCTGGGCGGTAAGTCCCACCACACTTTCCATCAAAATGACGATCAACCCCATATTTGTACTGTCGGGACATCTCTGCCTTTGGCGGGTGGCTTGTTGTCACCTTCCACTGGTGGAGCTCTGTTTCGTTCAGCTTCGTCAGATCCTAGCGCACGTAGCTCTGGGTTCAAGAACGTTCCTGCTCTTGGCCAATCAATCTTCGCGGTGCAGTGGATCATGAATGGCTACATTAACAACCTCCCAGACCTAGAGATGCTAGTGGACCAGTTCCACCCTGTGGTAATCGCACTACAGGAGATTTACCGTACAAATACCACAGTAATGGACAATACCCTCCGCCGTCAGTACCGTTGGTACACAAAAAATGAAGCCAACATATACCAGTCCGCTGCCATCGGCGTAAGCGCTGAAATCCCAGCAGACCCAATCACCATCGACTCGGATTTACCCATTGTCGGAGTTCGTCTCCCATGGCCTTTCCCCGTATCAGAAGTGTCACTCTACCTTTCCAACGGGAAAATTGTCAACTTAAAGAAGAGCTAAGATGAAGTATTAGGAAGATACCACATCCGTTGATTATTCTGGGGGATGTGAACGGTCATCATAAGGCGAGGGGCAGTCCCCACAATAACACTCGCGGATCCATAATCACCAGGTTGGCCAATCAGTTAGATCTTGTCATTTTCAACGACGGTTCAAACACTTTCTCCCGTGGGAGATCAGAAACGGTGGTCGATGTCTCGCTGGCCTCGGTAGCCATCACACATCGCCTACTGTGGTCGGCTGAATCGGACTTTCGTAGAAGTGACCATACACCTATCTTTCTCAAACTCAAAAGCAGTGCTGCACCAGAAACTAGTCGTCGTCCCCGATGGCTATTTGACAAGGCCGATTGGTCGACATACCGATGGGCGCTCGAAGCAAAACTTGAATCCTCTACACCGGAGTCTATCCAGAACTTCGTCAGCCAGGTCAACTCTATTGCTTCTGACACTATTCCGAAGACCAAGCCCAATCCTGGCCGCCGAGCACTTCCTTGGTGGTGTTACGAAACCCGTAAATGTATCAAATTACGAAGAAAAACGCTGAGAGTTGTCCAGAAACTACAGAAAAAATTACCGTCCAACCATCCTAATCTTCTTCAAGCTATGGAGCGGTATCACACTGCCCGCAACACGTGTAGGCAGGTTATACGAGAAGCCAAAGAAAAGTCGTTAACAGAATTTCTATATGGAATCAATGAGAACGAGTCTGCAACCAATCTCTGGCGAAGAATCAATTGCTTCCAGGGCAAAGGAAGATCGCGTGGGATGGCCCTTAAGGTTGACGGATGCTTGTCACGCGATCCAACGGTAATCGCAAATGTGCTGGCGGATTATTTTCATGATATTTCCACCTATCAACGCTATCCAAACGCTTTCCGAACAGCTAACCTGTCTCCAGATGTCACGATCAGATAGTTTGTAGTCCCTTTAACCTTCCGTTTACCTTCGATGAGCTCGTTTTCGCTCTCAAAAAGGCAAAGGGGAAGTCAGCTGGACCTGATGAAATTGGATACCCGATGTTAAAGAACCTACCTCTGAACGGAAAACTGGGTCTTCTTGATCTTGATCTTGATCGTTCTTCCAAGAAGTTCCTTACAAACGCCAGCATATTTCCAGAGATTCCACAACTTATCAGCTTTTGGAGAATACCGGGTGTCCATGTTCGGTTATATGCCTTGGCCAGGTCAAGTGATGCTAACTCCACATGTTCTCCTTCCTTTAAAGCATCGTTAAGTATTTGGCCGAGAGAAGCCAGATAAGTTCCCGTCCCGAAACCGGAACGAAACGCATGTTGCCGATTGTCCAGGAGGTCATTCTCTTCGAGAAAACCTATCTAGCGACGGTTCACAATTCTTTCCATCACCTTAACAACACAGCTCGTAAGGGCAATGGGACGATAGCTGCTGGCGTCAGATGCAGGTCCGGTGTTTTTAGGGATGGCTATTATGAAACTATGCTTCCAGGATCCCGGGAGGGCCCCGGAGGTCCATTGTTGATAAAGCAGATCAAGAAGACCCTGTTTTCCGTTCAGAGGTAGGTTCTTTAACATCGGGTATCCAATATCATCAGGTCCAGCTGACTTCCCCTTTGCCTTTTTGAGAGCGAAAACGAGCTCATCGAAGGTAAACGGAAGGTTCAAGGGACTACAAACTATCTGATCGTGACATCTGGAGACAGGTTAGCTGTTCGGAAAGCGTTTGGATAGCGTTGATAGGTGGAAATATCATGAAAATAATCCGCCAGCACATTTGCGATTACCGTTGGATCGCGTGACAAGCATCCGTCAACCTTAAGGGCCATCCCACGCGATCTTCCTTTGCCCTGGAAGCAATTGATTCTTCGCCAGAGATTGGTTGCAGACTCGTTCTCATTGATTCCATATAGAAATTCTGTTAACGACTTTTCTTTGGCTTCTCGTATAACCTGCCTACACGTGTTGCGGGCAGTGTGATACCGCTCCATAGCTTGAAGAAGATTAGGATGGTTGGACGGTAATTTTTTCTGTAGTTTCTGGACAACTCTCAGCGTTTTTCTTCGTAATTTGATACATTTACGGGTTTCGTAACACCACCAAGGAAGTGCTCGGCGGCCAGGATTGGGCTTGGTCTTCGGAATAGTGTCAGAAGCAATAGAGTTGACCTGGCTGACGAAGTTCTGGATAGACTCCGGTGGAGAGGATTCAAGTTTTGCCTCGAGCGCCCATCGGTAGGTCGACCAATCGGCCTTGTCAAATAGCCATCGGGGACGACGACTAGTTTCTGGTGCAGCACTGCTTTTGAGTTTGAGAAAGATAGGTGTATGGTCACTTCCACGAAAGTCCGATTCAGCCGACCACAGTAGGCGATGTGTGATGGCTACCGAGGCCAGCGAGACATCGACCACCGTTTCTGATCTCCCACGGGAGAAAGTGTTTGAACCGTCGTTGAGAATGACAAGATCTAACTGATTGGCCAACCTGGTGATTATGGATCCGCGAGTGTTATTGTGGGGACTGCCCCTCGCCTTATGATGACCGTTCACATCCCCCAGAATAATCAACGGATGTGGTATCTTCCTGAATACTTCATCTTAGCTCTTCTTTAAGTTGACAATTTTCCCGTTGGAAAGGTAGAGTGACACTTCTGATACGGGGAAAGGCCATGGGAGACGAACTCCGACAATGGGTAAATCCGAGTCGATGGTGATTGGGTCTGCTGGGATTTCAGCGCTTACGCCGATGGCAGCGGACTGGTATATGTTGGCTTCATTTTTTGTGTACTAACGGTACTGACGGCGGAGGGTATTGTCCATTACTGTGGTATTTGTACGGTGAATCTCCTGTAGTGCGATTACCACAGGGTGGAACTGGTCCACTAGCATCTCTAGGTCTGGGAGGTTGTTAATGTAGCCATTCATGATCCACTGCACCGCGAAGATTGATTGGCCAAGAGCAGGAGCGTTCTTGAACCCAGAGCTACGTGCGCTAGGATCTGACGAAGCTGAACGAAACAGAGCTCCACCAGTGGAAGGTGACAACAAGCCACCCGCCAAAGGCAGAGATGTCCCGACAGTACAAATATGGGGTTGATCGTCATTTTGATGGAAAGTGTGGTGGGACTTACCGCCCAGACTGTGTGATCTGGGGTGCCCATAAAAAATATAATTAGTACTGATTTTTCATGAGCTGTAAAGGAAATCAACATGATCGAGAATGGAACCAATCAAGAGTGCGGTGCTGCAATAACCTAAACAGTTGTCAAATGGAGACGGTAGCTTTCGAAAAATATGCGACATCTGCAATGTTCACAATACGACTGAGCACGTGATAAGTAACTGCCCGAAATATGAACTACTGCGAAATCAGCACGACATCTCTTCGACCAACCGGGCTCTACAAAATGATCCAGTCTACGAGAGAACACTCATAAATTTCCTTCGGGAAGACGGTCTTTTTCCGGAAATCTGAAATTGTCAACATACGTTTCCAGTGGATCTACAAAAATAATTTGGAATAACGGCTTCGACCCACGCTAAAACAAGGAACTGATTAGGAATAAGATGTAAATGACTTCCCCTTTAGATGATGATGATCACCAACGCGAACCACGAACACGAAGAGGATAAACACCAACAGTGAGGCAGTTTGACAGAATAATTGACTTGAAACTAAACTCTGTAAATCTATTTGCTAACTCTCCAGATATGATAACTCTGTAAATCTATTTGCACCTCCAGATATAAGTTTTCCGAGATGAACCAGCCCCGGGCTGAAAATCTCGTAAATAAAAATAATAATAATAATAATAATAATAATAATAATAATAATATTTTCTTACTTTTCCAGTTGATTTTCGTCACTTTTTGTACATACAGGGTGTTGGGTTCCTTACCCAGAATATTTCAGGGGGTGATTAAGGATGGTATTTGATGAAAAAAAATGTTCTACGCATATGGTCAAATCTCAACCATTACGGAGTTATTGAACTTTTCATGTTTTTGACAATGCTTTCAATAAAATGGCTATAACATGAAAACGGTTAAACTTATTCAAGATCTCTCAGCACCGTTTGAAAGATTATGAAATTTGCTATTGAACGTCATCTTCGAACATGCAAGTTTTTGTTACTTACTCACTTTTTAAGAGCAAATAAGTGAACAGTAAGTGGTTTTTTATCAGTTTTTGTCGATTTACTCGGAAAAATGCGTAATTAACTTATTTTTTTCCTTAGACAAAGTTGAGCGCCTTGAAATGCCCTACAATTCGTTCTTTGGCACCAAACTCCTAACTCTTGTCATTTTCCCGCAATTTTGATTTGAATGCACTGTTTTGCATCATAAATTTGCTTCATCAAGTGCATCCGATTTTAGTTCTCTTGACCCCACTGTGACTGCGAAACTAGCGTCATGTTTACTTCGCGCACATGGCTACTTGATTCTCCGCGCCGAACAACAACAACATGCGCTGGCGCATGAGTGAAAAGAACGACGCCGCAGTGTGCTCGGCAAGGTGTTCAATTGAATGCTCTTTGTAGTCCCAATGATTCTGGGAAGCTCATGATAATTCCGGGAGGAGGGTTGGATTTTGGTAGAAAGTAACTGGGGCTACCAGCCTGAGAGGCTTGGTGAGGGTGTTTTATTATTCCGGCATCGTCTTAGGGGATGGGAAACACCAGAACAAAACTGTTGTTGCCGATATCTGGAGGTTTACGATGATTTTAATAGTGAGCTGGTGATCCCGGAAATAACCTTGTTGGCAATAAAGTAACTTTACTCTAGCTTTGAGCGTATAGTACAGCACAATCTTCGTCGGTCTTGGACGCTGTTCATCCTGTTTCCCCGAACCTTTAAGGACAAACGTCTTGAAATTCCGCTTCAACAATGCATTAAAACTTCAGACGTACAAATCTCAAGAAGCAAGCTTTAAACAACAGCGAATTCTATTATTCTGTTCTTGCTCACTTGTAATAAGCTTAAAATCAGAAGATGAGATGCGCTGGTTTTGTTTACGAAGAGATTTGTGCGCTCAAAATCGTGAGTAGGTGTAGAAGTCGGCCATTGTGGCGATCATTTTGGGATCTTTAAGATTCTTAGGTCTGTTTCAACCACGAGTAGCCAGCACGTTCGCAGACGTCCATGTAGTCAGCGACCTTTACCTGGTTCCATGCTGAATACTGTTTCCATTTTTATTCTTTCTTTTGACATTCGCACTACGTGCACAGCCCAGTGAAGTCTGCCGTAGTTTATTCGTTTCAAAATAATCCTTTTGGGCTAATTAGGTTGAGATTGATCGAAGTTTGCTGCTTTCTGCTCTTACTCATTCGCCAACAAATAGGTAAGAACAGGATTTAGCAACCTCAGTCATGTTTAATCTATTTCAATCAACATGACTAATATTCACAGCACTTTGTGATCTGTCTCTGTCTCTACTCGGGACCTTGTAGTTTTGGTCAAGTTTCGAAAGCAACAACGGCATACTCAATTAGGATTTCTGATTGATATTAAGATTTTGGGAGTAATTCCCCCAGAGATTTCCATAAGAATTTTTCCATCGATTCCTCCAAAATTACTTCGGAGATTCTTCTACACTTCCTGCAGAGATTCCTCCAGGAGCTCCTTCAGAGATTCCTCTAGGGATTCCTTTAAGAATTTCTCAAAGGACTCCAAAGGACCAACGATTTCTCCAGGCATTACTACAGGAATTATTGCAGAATTTCCTCTACCAATACGTATAGGGATTCTTCCACAATTCCTCTAAAAGCTCCTCCAGGAATACATCTAGGAATTCATTCAAAGATTCCTCCAGTAGATTCTTTAGGGATTTCAACATGAGTTCCTTCAGATATTCTTCCAGAAGTTCCGGCAGTATTTCCTGCAGGGATTCCTCCAGAATTTCCCTCACAGTTCCTCCAGGAATGCCTTTAGGGGATTCTCCTGAAATTCATCCAGGGACTTCTCCAGGAATTTACGATTCCTCCAGGAATACCTGCATGAATTCTTCAAGAAATTTTCTTACCAGGAATTCTTCAGAAATTCCTCTAAGGGCTCCTGCAAGGATTGCCCCAGAAATTCATCAGTGATTTTTCAGCAATTCCTACATTTAATTTCTCCAGTGATGCCTCCAGGAATTTTGTTATAATTCCTGCATGCATTTTTCAAGAAATTCCTTTAAAGATTTCTCCAGAAACTCTTCCAGGGATTACTTGAGGAGATCCCTCAGGAATTCCTCTGACGATTTCTATAGGAATTTCTTTAAGAATTCCTCCAGGATTTCAACCAAGAATTGCTCCAGGAATTCCTTCAGAGTTTCCTCCAGAAATTTCTCTAGGGATTTCAACTAAAAATCGTCCTACAGGGATTTTATCAGGAATTTCCTCAAGGATTCCTACAGAGATTCTTTTACTAGTTTTTCCATGGATCCCCCAAAGAAATCCTCCAGGAATTCCTCCAGGGATTCACTGAGGAATTCCTCCAGTTCCTTTTCACATTGTTATCTCTGAAGGGATTCTTGGAGAAATCCCAAGAGATGTTCTTTGGGGTATCCCTGGAGGAAACTCTGGAGGAATTCCTTGAGGAATTTCTGATGGAATTTCTGGAAGAATCTTTTCTGGAGGAATAACAGAAGTAATCTAATAATCTCTGAAGCATTAACTAGAAGAACCACTGGAAAAACTCATGAAGAAACTTCAGAAAGAATTACTAAAGATTTTCCTAGTGAAATCTTAGAAGTAATCCCTAGATGAATCTCTGGAGAAATCCTTGGAGGAATCCCTGAAGGAATTTCTGGTGAAATTCCTGGAAGAGCCTCTAGAGAAATTTATAGCACAATTACTAGAGGATTTGTTTGAGGAATCCTTGGAACATTGCATCGAAGAACGTTTGGAAGAATCCCAGGAGGAATTCCAGGAACGATTCCTGGAGTAATTCTTGGACACAACTCTGGAGGAGTATCTGGAGGAATTCCAAGAATAATCCCTGATAGAATTTGAAAAAATTCTGAAGAAATCCCTGAAGGAATCCTAGAAGTAATTCCTGGAAGTATTCTTGGAGGAATCCCTGGAGGGATTTCTGAAAGATTTTTTGTTTAAACTCCTGAATGAATTTGTGAGGATAACTTTGGAGGAAACCTTGGAAGAATTCCTGGAGGAATTCACGGAGAAATTTCTGGTGTAATCACAGGACGAATGTCTGAAAAAATCTCTGAAGGAATTCCTAGACGAATCCTTGAAGGAATTCCTAGAGGAATCCTGAAGTAATACCTGGAGCATTCTCTAAAAGAATACTTGGAAGAATTCCTAAAGGAATCCGTGGAGGAATCTCTGCAGGATTCCCTGAAGAAATTCATGGAGGAATTCGTAGAGGAAATCTTGGAGGAATCCCTGAAGGAATCTCTGGAGGAATCCCTGGTAGAGTTCTGGAAGTATACCTGGAGGAGTTCCTGGAGAAATTAATTGAAAAATTCGTGGAGGAATCCCAGGAGAACCCCTGAAGGTATTAACCAAGGAGTCCCGGAAGGAAGCCTGGAAGAATCCCTGGAGAACCTTCTGGAGGTTTCCCTGAAGAAATCCTTTATGGAATTCTGGAGAAATCCCTGGAGGAATCCTAGAAGCAATCGCTGGAGGAATTCTTGGAGGAATTTCTGGTGTTATCACCTGGAACATTCTCCTGAAGTAATTAATATCTGGAGAATTCTCTGAAAGAATACTTGGAGGATTTCCTGAAGGAATTCCTAGAGCAATTCCTGGAGGAATATCTGATGTAATATCTGGAGGAATCTCAGATGGAATTTCTTGAGGTATACCTGGAGGAATTTCTGGGAAAATTACTGGAGGATCCCCTGAAGGTACTAACAAGGAAATCCAGGGAAGAAACCTGGAAGAATCACTGTGTAATCAGTGAAGAAATGCTTGGAGAAATTCATGAAGGAATATCTGGAGAACTCCCTGACGGAGTTCCTATAAAAATCCATGCTGGAATATGTGGAGGAATCCCTGGTGGTATTCCTGGAGGAATTCGTGGAGGAAAACTTGGGAGAATTCGTGAAGGAAACTTTGGAATTCCTGTAGGCATCCCAGAAGGAATCCCAGAAGGAATCTCAGGAGGTAGCCCTGGTGGAATTTCTGGAGGAATCCCTGAAGGATTCCCTTGAGAAACAAGTCAAAGAATTCGTGGGGGAATCTCTGGACGAATTACTGGACCACTGGGTGTTTCGTGTGTTGTCCGTTGTCTCATGTTAGTGATCGTTCTGTTTGTGCAACCTTTGGTTTAAGACGGTATAGTGTCTTTTTTTTTAAAGTGTTTTGTGGCATTCCTGGAGGAAACTCCGGAGGAGTTCCTTGAAGAATCTGTGAAGGAATTCCCGGAAGAATCTCTGCTGAAGGAATAACCGAAGTAATCTCTGGAGCAGTTCCTGGAAGAAACTCTGGAAAGTCTTCTGAAGGAAACCCAGAGGCAATTCCTTAATATTTTTTTAGAGAAATCCCAGGAAGAAATCCCTGGAACTTCCTGGAGAAGTTCCTGGTGCAATTCCTGGAAGAGTCTCTGTAGGAGTTAATAGCAGAATTCCTAGAGGATTTTCTTGAGGAATCCTTGGAAAAATTTCTAGAAGAATGCGTGTAGGAGGAATTTTATGGGGATTTCTGAAAGAATGTTTGGAGTAATCCAAAAAAAAAACCCTATAGAAATTCTTTGAGGTATCCGTGAAGGAAACTCTGGGAGAGTTCCTTGAAAATCTTTGCAGGAATTTCTGGAAGAATCTCTGCTGAAGGAATAATCGAAGTAATCTCTGAAGCAGTTCCTGGAAACACTACTGAAGGAAACCCAGAAAGCATTCCTGAAGATTTCCCTGGAGAAATCCCAGACGGAATCCTGGGCAAAGTGTATCACTGTACTTGCCTCACAATATACAAATTCATGCAATGACAGGCAAAGAAAGCCCTTCAATTAATAACTGGAAGTGCTCAAACAACACTAAGTTGAAGCGAGGCAGGCCAAGTCGCAGTGGGGACGTGGAGCTATAAAGAAAAAGAATAATTCCTGGAGGAATCCTGGAGGTTTACCTGAATAAATTTCTACAGTAATCCCTGGAATAATCTCTGCAGGAATCGGTGAATTCACCGATAAAAGCCAATCGAAACAGATAATAAGAATGGTCCCCGGTGATTATTCTTATCCGATATCTGCAGGAATCCCTGGAGGGCACGATGAAGAAAATCGTGAAGGAATCCTTGGAGGAGTTCATGGAGGAAACCTTGGAAGAATCCCCGGAGATATTTCTGGTGGAACCCAAGTCCCAGAATGAATTAATCGAGGCATTCGTGAAGGAAACTCTAGAGAAATTTCCTGGGGGAAGCTCTGTAGAAATTAATCAAGGAATCCCTGGAGGAAAACTGCAGGAATATGTGGAGGAATTTCTGGAGGGATCCCTGAGAGAATTCTTTGAGAAATTCATGGAGGACTTTGTGGAATGAACCTTTAAAGAGTCCCTGAAAGAATTTATGGTTGAATCACTGAAGGAATTCCTGGAGCAATCGCTGAATGATTTTTGTAGTAATTCATGGAGGATTCTTTGGAAATCCTTGGAGACATCTCTGGAAGAATTCTTGGTGACTGATGACTTTCAGAAGAAATCTCTCGAGGAATAACGGGATGAACCCCTGAAAGAATTATTTGAGGAATCCCTGAAAGAATTCATGAAGGAATCCCTTGAAGAATTGCTGGAGGAATCCTATAGAGAATCCCAGTAGGAATTCACGAAGGAATCCTCGGCGGAATCTCTGGAGGAATCTTTCTGGAAGCATTTTATGTGGAATTTCTTGTGCGATTCCTTTGGGAAATTTCTAGAGGAATTTCTGGAAGAATCCCTTGAAGAATCCCTGGAAGAATCCGTGGTAGAATCCCCGGAGGAGTCCTTTAAAAAATCCTGGGGAAATCCCTGCAGAAATTTAAAGCGAAACCACTTTTCTGGAGGAATCCTCGGAGAAATCCCTGGAGAGATATTTGGACAAACTTTTCTGGAGGAATCCTCGGAGAAATTCCTGGAGAGATATTTGGACAAACCCTTGGAGGAAATTCAGGAGGAATTCGTGGAGAATTCCTTGAAAAAAGGAACTGACTGAATTTATACGAAATACCTAGAGGATTTTGTGAAGGACTACCTGGTGAAATTTCTGGAGGAAGCACTGGAGAAATTTCTTGTACCAATTGGGTTGTTTAGTGAATAAAATACTGCTATTTTCTAAATCCATTTCGAAAGAGCTTATTTTTCTGAGTATAACGTGATTTTATTGAGTTCCAATACCTTTGTTTTTGATGATTAAATTAACAAAACAATTTTAATTTCCGTGGATAGAATGACAGTTCAACCGATTAAATGACAGTTCGGCCCGAACAAAAAATTTTCTACATACAAACTTTAAATGCATTTTAAAAATACTTCCCGGACTCCAAAAATTATGAAATTTTGGATTTCGACTAATTTTTGGGCGAAGATTCCAATTATGAAATAATCCGGATACCCCTAAAGAACCCAAATCACGGAGACATTCCTGGAGAAATTGCTAGAGAAATCGTCAGAGGAATATTATCTGGAGGATTTCTAGCAGTAATTTCTGATCTTTGTAACGACTTTTCGAACCCTCTATGTAGAATACCCTCTTCGAATGAGTGTAATCAGTTTCGATATCTGTCAAAGGATTAACAAAATAGGGCGGAATTAAAAGGCACGAAACTGATTACACTCATTCGAAAAAAGTAATTTCTGGCAGAATTCCTGGAAGTTTTCTGGAAGAAATCCTTGAAGAATTTCTGTTAGAGTTTCTGGAGGAATTTTATGGGAATTTCTGAAGGAATGTTTGGAGTAATCCAAAAAAAAAAACCTTTAGTTATCCATTGAGGATTTCACGGAGGGATCTTTAGAGAATTTCCTTCAGATATTCCTGGAGAAATCCCTGTGGAAATACCTTGAGGCATCACTGGAGAAATTGATGTAGGAATTCCTGAAGTCTTTGTGGAATTTCTAGGGTAATCCTTGCAGTAGTCCTTGGAGGAATTTCTGTAGGATTCTCTGAATTCCGCTTTAAATTCTTCCAGGGATTCCTCCAAGAATTCCTTCGCGGAATCCTGCTGGGATACCTTCAGGAATTTCTCCTGGGATTCATTCAAGATTTCCTTCAGGGATTCCCCTAGAAAGTATTCCAGATTTCTTACAGGGATTTCTTTAGACATTCCTCAAGTGATTACACCACAAATTCCCCTAACAATTCCACCAGGAATTCATGCAAGGTTTCCTACAACGTTTCCTTCACAAATTACTCCAGTAATTTCTCTAAGAATTTCTTCAAGAATTCCTCCAGAAAGTCCTCCAGAGATTCCTTCAGGTTTCCTCCCTGGATTCCATAAATCATTCCTACAAGAGTTTCTCCAGTAATTCGTCCAGAGATTCCCCCAAGAATTCTTTGACTAATTCCTCCAGGACATCCTCCAGGGATTCCTCCAGAAATTCCACCAGGGATGCCTCCTGAGATTCCTTCTGGGGTTTCTTCAGGAATTCTTAAAGGAATACCACCAGGGATTCCTTCACATAATCCACCATGGATTTATCAAGGCATTTCATCAGGCAATTCTCCAGATATTCCTTCAGGGATTTCTCCAGGCATTTCTCCAGTGATTACACCAGAAATTCCTTCAGGGATTCTTTCAAGGTTTCCTCCAAAATTTCGTTCACAAATTCCTCCAGGAATTTCTCCAAGAATGCCTTCGGGTATTCCTCCAGAAGGTTCTCCAGGGATTCTTCCAGGTTTCCTCCCTGGATTTCTTTGCTGATACCGTCAGGGGATCCTCCAGTAATTTCCCCAGTAATTCCTCAATTAATTCTTCCAGGAATTCCTCCAGGTGTACCTCCAGAAATTCCATCTGGGATTCCTCCCGAGATTCCATCAGACATTCCTCAAGGGATGGCTTTAGAAATTCCTTCAGGGAATCCTCCAAGTTTTCTTTCAGAGAATGTTCCAGGTAATTACTTCAAAAATTCCTCCAAGGATTCTTCCAAGGTTTCCTTCAAATTTGTCGTCACAAATTCCTTCAGGAATATCTGCAAGAAATCCTTCAGGAATCCCTCCAGGGATTCCTCCAAGAATTCCTCCAGAGATTGCTTCTAGGATTCTTCCAGGGGTTTCGCCAGAATTCCTCCAAAGATTTTTTTCAGGTATACCTCCAGAAGGTTCTCCAGGGATTCTTCCGGGTTTCCTTCCTGGACTCCTTAGTTAATACCTTCAGGGGTTCCTTCAGTAATTTCTCCAGAGACTCCTCCACGAGTTCTTCGATTAATTTCTCCAGACTTCCAGAACTTCACTTGGGATTCCTCCAGAGATTCCTTCAGGGATTCCTCTAAGATTTCCTCTACGAATTCCTCCATGAATTCCTTCAGGGATTCCTCTAGGAATTCCTCCAAGTATTCTTTTAGAGAATGCTCCAGGTATTACTTCAGGATTCCTCTAGGAATTCCTTCAAGGATTCGTCTAGGAATTCCTTCAGAGATTTTTTCAGACATTCGTCCTGTGATTACACCAGAAATTTCTCCGTGAATTCCTCCAGGAATTCTTCCAAGGTTTCCTCCAAAGTTATCCTCACAAATTCATTCAGGAGTTTAAACAAAAAATCTTTCAGAAATCCCTCCAGGGATTCCTCCAAGAATACTTCCAGGAATTACTTCTAGGATTCCTTCAGGGATTTCTTCAGAATTTTTTCAAATTCTATCAGGGATTATTCTTGGAATTCCTCCAGATACTCCTCCAGAGTTGTGTCCAAGAATTACTCCAGGAATCGTTCCTGGAATTCCTCCTGGGATTCTTCCAAACGTTCTTCGATGCAATGTTCCAAGGATTCCTCAAACAAATCCTCTAGTAATTGTGCTATAAATTTCTCTAGAGGCTCTTCCAGGAATTTCACCAGAAATTCCTTCAGGGATTCCTCCAAGGATTTCTCCAGAGATTCATCTAGGGATTACTTCTAAGATTTCACTAGGAAAATCTTTAGTAATTCTTTCTGAAGTTTCTTCATGAGTTTTTCCAGTGGTTCTTCTAGTTAATGCTTCAGAGATTATTAGATTACTTCTGTTATTCCTCCAGAAAAGATTCTTCCAGAAATTCCTTCAGAAATTCCTCAAGGAATTCCTCCAGAGTTTCCTCCAGGGATACCCCAAAGAACATCTCTTGGGATTTCTCCAAGAATCCCTTCAGAGATAACAATGTGAAAAGGAACTGGAGGAATTCCTCAGTGAATCCCTGGAGGATTTCTTTGGGGGATCCATGGAAAAACTAGTAAAAGAATCTCTGTAGGAATCCTTGAGGAAATTCCTGATAAAATCCCTGTAGGACGATTTTTAGTTGAAATCCCTAGAGAAATTTCTGGAGGAAACTCTGAAGGAATTCCTGGAGCAATTCTTGGTTGAAATCCTGGAGGAATTCTTAAAGAAATTCCTATAGAAATCGTCAGAGGAATTCCTGAGGGATCTCCTCAAGTAATCCCTGGAAGAGTTTCTGGAGAAATCTTTAAAGGAATTTCTTGAAAAATGCATGCAGGAATTATAACAAAATTCCTGGAGGCATCACTGGAGAAATTAAATGTAGGAATTGCTGAAAAATCACTGATGAATTTCTGGGGCAATCCTTGCAGGAGCCCTTAGAGGAATTTCTGAAGAATTCCTGGTAAGAAAATTTCTTGAAGAATTCATGCAGGTATTCCTGGAGGAATCGAAAATTCCTGGAGAAGTCCCTGGATGAATTTCAGGAGAATCCCCTAAAGGCATTCCTGGAGGAACTGTGAGGGAAATTCTGGAGGAATCCCTGCAGGAAATACTGCCGGAACTTCTGGAAGAATATCTGAAGGAACTCATGTTGAAATCCCTAAAGAATCTACTGGAGGAATCTTTGAATGAATTCCTAGATGTATTCCTGGAGGAGCTTTTAGAGGAATTGTGGAAGAATCCCTAAACGTATTGGTAGAGGAAATTCTGCAATAATTCCTGTAGTAATGCCTGGAGAAATCGTTGGTCCTTTGGAGTCCTTTGAGAAATTCTTAAAGGAATCCCTAGAGGAATCTCTGAAAGAGCTCCTGGAGGAATCTCTGCAGGAAGTGTAGAAGAATCTCCGAAGTAATTTTGGAGGAATCGATGGAAAAATTCTTATGGAAATCTCTGGGGGAATTACTCCCAAAATCTTAATATCAATCAGAAATCCTAATTGAGTATGCCGTTGTTGCTTTCGAAACTTGACCAAAACTACAAGGTCCCGAGAAGAGACAGAGACAGATCACAAAGTGCTGTGAATATTAGTCATGTTGATTGAAATAGATTAAACATGACTGAGGTTGCTAAATCCTGTTCTTACCTATTTGTTGGCGAATGAGTAAGAGCAGAAAGCAGCAAACTTCGATCAATCTCAACCTAATTCGCCCAAAAGGATTATTTTGAAACGAATAAACTACGGCAGACTTCACTGGGCTGGGCACGTAGTGCGAATGTCAAAAGAAAGAATAAAAATGGAAACAGTATTCAGCATGGAACCAGGTAAAGGTCGCTGACTACATGGAAACAGACCTAAGAATCTTAAAGATCCCAAAATGACCGCCACAATGGCCGACTTCTACACCTACTCACGATTTTGAGCGCACAAATCTCTTCGTAAACAAAACCAGCGCATCTCATCTTCTGATTTTAAGCTTATTACAAGTGAGCAAAAACAGAATAATAGAATTCGCTGTTGTTTAAAGCTTGCTTCTTGAGATTTGTACGTCTGAAGTTTTAATGCATTGTTGAAGCGGAATTTCAAGACGTTTGTCCTTAAAGGTTCGGGGAAACAGGATGAACAGCGTCCAAGACCGACGAAGATTGTGCTGTACTATACGCTCAAAGCTAGAGTAAAGTTACTTTATTGCCAACAAGGTTATTTCCGGGATCACCAGCTCACTATTAAAATCATCGTAAACCTCCAGATATCGGCAACAACAGTTTTGTTCTGGTGTTTCCCATCCCCCAAGACGATGCCGGAATAATAAAACACCCTAACCAAGCCTCTCAGGCTGATAGCCCCAGTTACTTTCTACCAAAATCCAACCCTCCTCCCGGAATTATCATGAGCTTCCCAGAATCATTGGGACTACAAAAAGCATTCAATTGAACACCTTGCCGAGCACACTGCGGCGTCGTTCTTTTCACTCATGCGCCAGCGCGCCATTCTGTTGTTGTTCGGCGCGGGGAATCAAGTAGCCATGTGCGCGAAGTAAACATGACGCTAGTTTCGCAGTCACAGTGGGGTCAAGAGAACTAAAATCGGATGCACTTGATGAAGCAAATTTATGATGCAAAACAGTGCATTCAAATCAAAATTGCGGGAAAATGACAAGAGTTAGGAGTTTGGTGCCAAAGAACGAATTGTAGGGCATTTCAAGGCGCTCAACTTTGTCTAAGGAAAAAAATAAGTTAATTACCCATTTTTCCGAGTAAATCGACAAAAACTGATAAAAAACCACTTACTGTTCACTTATTTGCTCTTAAAAAGTGAGTAAGTAACAAAAACTTGCATGTTCGAAGATGACGTTCAATAGCAAATTTCATAATATTTCAAACGGTGCTGAGAGATCTTGAATAAGTTTAACCGTTTTCATGTTATAGCCATTTTATTGAAAGCATTGTCAAAAACATGAAAAGTTCAATAACTCCGTAATGGTTGAGATTTGACCATATGCGTAGAACAATTTTTTTCATCAAATACCATCCTTAATCACCCCCTGAAATATTCTGGGTAAGGAACCCAACACCCTGTATAAACACAGCCACCACCCATACGAACCGAACCGTGCAAGAGTCATGCTCATCGGTTCATCCGTTCTTGAGTTTTGTTGCTTCAAAAGAACTTCAAACTCATTTATATATATATACTAGCTGTCCCGGCAAACTTTGTCTTGCCGTCTTGTGGTGCTTTGACAACTGTTGAGCTAAAAATGGCACCGCACTCTAGATTGGTTTCATTTCGATCGCGTTGGTTCCCTTCCCAGCTCATGAAAAATCAGTATTTTATCAATTATCTTACTTTTCTAGTTGATTTTCGTATCTTTTTGTACATATAAACACAGCCACCTCGAATACGAACCGAACCGTGCAAGAGTCATGTTGATCGGTTCATCCGTTCTTGAGTTTTGTTGCCTCAAAGGAACTTCAAACTCATTTATATATATATATATATATATATATATATATATATATATATATATATATATATATATATATATATATATATATATATATATATATATATATATATATATATATATATACATACAGGGGATGGCCAAAATGTTTGGGATAGGCAACTTTTTTTCTCCCACAAAAAAATTCAACATGCTGTAACTTTTCATAGAGTGCATCAAAAAATCTCAAATTTTGACTGTTTCTCAACCTATTATATGTGCATCATTGGTACAAATTTGGGCTCGATTGATCAATCTTTCGCAAAGTTAGAACCGTTCGGGTAAAACACAATTTTTCAGACAACTCATTTTTGAGCTGTCATATCTCGGAAACCAGAGAACCGAATTGAATGAAATTTTTAACGTATACTAACACTATGTAAATGCTTCATATATATAGATTTGGCGCCAGCTAATTTCACTAGATACGCCAAAAAATGTTTCAGAAAAAATAACAAAATAAATAGAATCAATTTGGCGCCAGCAAATTTCACTAGATACGCCAAAAAATGTTTCAGAAAAATTGGCGCCAGCAAATTTCACTAGATACGCCAAAAAATGTTTCAGAAAAAATTACAAAATAAATAGAATCAATTTGGCGCCAGCAAATTTCACTAGATACGCCAAAAAATGTTTCAGAAAAATTAACAAAAGCAATAGAATCAATTTGGCGCCAGCAAATTTTACTAGATACGCCAAAAAATGTTTCAGAAAAATTGGCGCCAGCAAATTTCACTAGATTCGCCAAAAAATGTTTCAGAAAAATTAACAAAATAAATAGAATCAATTTGGCGCCAGCAAATTTCACTGGATACGTCAAAAAATGTTTCAGAAAAATTGGCGCCAGAAGATTTCACTAGATACGCCAAAAAATGTTTCAGAAAAATTAACAAAATAAATAGAATCAATTTGGCGCCAGCAAATTTTACTAGATGCGCCAAAAAATGTTCAAGAAAAATAAACAAAATAAATAGAATCATCTAGTTGGCCCGGCAAACTTTGTCTTGCCTGGTTGTGGTGGTTTGACAACTGTTTAGGTTATTGCAGCACCGCACTCTTGATTGGTTCCATTCTCGATCATGTTGATTTCCTTTACAGCTCATGAAAAATCAGTACTATTTATATTTTTTATGGGCACCCCAGATCACACAGTCTGGGCGGTAAGTCCCACCACACTTTCCATCATAATGACGATCAACCCCATATTTGTACTGTCGGGACATCTCTGCCTTTGGCGGGTGGCTTGTTGTCACCTTCCACTGGTGGAGCTCTGTTTCGTTCAGCTTCGTCAGATCCTAGCGCACGTAGCTCTGGGTTCAAGAACGCTCCTGCTCTTGGCCAATCAATCTTCGCGGTGCAGTGGAACATGAATGGCTACATTAACAACCTCCCAGACCTAGAGATGCTAGTGGACCAGTTCCACCCTGTGGTAATCGCACTACAGGAGATTCACCATACAAATACCACAGTAATGGACAATACCCTCCGCCGTCAGTACCGTTGGTACACAAAAAATGAAGCCAACATATACCAGTCCGCTGCCATCGGCGTAAGCGCTGAAATCCCAGCAGACCCAATCACCATCGACTCGGATTTACCCATTGTCGGAGTTCGTCTCCCATGGCCTTTCCCCGTATCAGAAGTGTCACTCTACCTTTCCAACGGGAAAATTGTCAACTTAAAGAAGAGCTAAGATGAAGTATTCAGGAAGATACCACATCCGTTGATTATTCTGGGGGATGTGAACGGTCATCATAAGGCGCGGGGCAGTCCCCACAATAACACTCGCGGATCCATAATCACCAGGTGTGCCAATCAGTTAGATCTTGTCATTCTCAACGACGGTTCAAACACTTTCTCCCGTGGGAGATCAGAAACGGTGGTCGATGTCTCGCTGGCCTCGGTAGCCATCACACATCGCCTACTGTGGTCGGCTGAATCGGACTTTCGTGGAAGTGACCATACACCTATCTTTCTCAAACTCAAAAGCAGTGCTGCACCAGAAACTAGTCGTCGTCCCCGATGGCTATTTGACAAGGCCGATTGGTCGACCTACCGATGGGCGCTCGAAGCAAAACTTAAATCCTCTCCGCCGGAGTCTATCCAGAACTTCGTCAGCCAGGTCAACTCTATTGCTTCTGACACTATTCCGAAGACCAAGCCCAATCCTGGCCGCCGAGCACTTCCTTGGTGGTGTTACGAAACCCGTAAATGTATCAAATTACGAAGAAAAACGCTGAGAGTTGTCCAGAAACTACAGAAAAAATTACCGTCCAACCATCCTAATCTTCTTCAAGCTATGGAGCGGTATCACACTGCCCGCAACACGTGTAGGCAGGTTATACGAGAAGCCAAAGAAAAGTCGTTAACAGAATTTCTATATGGAATCAATGAGAACGAGTCTGCAACCAATCTCTGGCGAAGAATCAATTGCTTCCAGGGCAAAGGAAGATCGCATGGGATGGCCCTTAAGGTTGACGGATGCTTGTCACGCGATCCAACGATAATCGCAAATGTGCTGGCGATTTATTTTCATGATATTTCCACCTATCAACGCTATCCAAACGCTTTCCGAACAGCTAACCTGTCTCCAGATGTCACGATCAGATAGTTTGTAGTCCCTTTAACCTTCCGTTTACCTTCGATGAGCTCGTTTTCGCTCTCGAAAAGGCAAAGGGGAAGTCAGCTGGACCTGATGAAATTGGATACCCGATGTTAAAGAACCTACCTCTGAACGGAAAACTGGGTCTTCTTGATCTGCTTTATCAACAATGGACCTCCGGGGCCCTCCCGGAATCCTGGAAGCATAGTTTCATAATAGCCATCCCTAAAAACACCGGACCTGCATCTGACGCCAGCAGCTATCGTCCCATTGCCCTTACGAGCTGTGTTGTTAAGGTGATGGAAAGAATTGTGAACCGTCGCTTGATAGATTTTCTCGAAGAGAATGACCTCCTGGATAATCGGCAACATGCGTTTCGTTCCGGTTTCGGGACGGGAACTTATCTGGCTTCTCTCGACCAAATACTTAACGATGCTTTAAAGGAAGAAGAACATGTGGAGTTAGCATCACTTGACCTGGCCAAGGCATATAACCGAACATGGACACCCGGTATTCTCCAAAAGCTGGTAAGTTGGGGAATCTCTGGAAATATGCTGGCGTTTGTAAGGAACTTCTTGGAAGAACGAACTTTCCAAGTCCTTGTGGGAAACCATCGCTCCAAAATCGTCAAAGAAGAGACAGGCGTACCACAGGGCTCCGTTTTGGCAGTCACCCTATTCCTCGTGGCTATGGGTGGAGTATTCTTGGTACTACCGAAAGGAGTCTTTATTTTGGTATATGCAGATGATATTCTTCTGCTAGTGAGAGGAAAACACCCCAAAAGCATCCGTCGTAAGCTCCAGGCGGCCGACTCTGCTGTAGCTAGATGGGCAACCGAAGCTGGCTTTGACATGGCGGCAGACAAATGTGTTCGTGTCCACGTATGTGACTCCAGACATCGTCCACCTGGTAAAATTAACATTCGTGGTACCCCAATTCCAACCAGAAATTCGTGAAAATACTAGGAGAAACCTCTCCTTCCGTGCCCACTTCTCGGCAGTCAAATCCGCTTGCCGAACAAGGATCAGTATGATCAAAAGTATCTCGGGCAAGCGTACCCGGAGCGAACGAGCAACCCGCAAGCGAGTAGCTGATGCTGTAGTCAATAGCCGGCTGCTTTACGGGATAGAAATCTCCGGAAGATCTTTCGACGACATCATTAAGATACTATCGCCCACGTACAATAACTGTGTCCGTATGTAGCATACCATTAACATAAATGCCACAACATTGAGGACCGACTGTAGCAAACCAATCATACCCACACCGAAAATAACAAACAAGTGCAAAAGCGCACTGTTATGCAATATCAACACAACATATAGAAGTCATTAACCACGAGTGCATCGTTCTATCGACTCTCTCTCCACTTCTGCTTGTGAGGTACGAGGGCCGATAGCATGCGGCGTGGTAGGATCAAATTGCATGGCTAGCGCCTGGCTTAACGTAAAACGAACCATAAGCATTTTTGGTTATTTGTCACTCCAGTCGTCTCACCTATGTATTAAGCTATTTGTTATGTTAAACATTGAAATGTATTGAACCTTGAAATGTATAAAAGGGGCAAGTATATCTGATGAATAAAGAATTCTGATTCTTAGCTCGACCCAATTGGACGTCTCCAATCTGGCTATCGACTACTAAGTTTGAAGAATCCATAAGCGACCCTTCTGGTTATCACCAGCAAGGCTATCGTCTTGAAGTAAGTCCGCCGCGTTATTCCGCTTCGTGACATGGTCCGTTAAACCATGTAGTGAGTAGTGTTTATTAGTGACATATACCTATAATGCGTAAGGACAACGCAATATAGGAGATGGCGACCGTTAGGCAAAGTTCCTGAGTAAAACTACGTGAATAAGGAGTGAATAAGGACTGTATCGATAATCCTTAGTGAAAATGAATAAAGAAGAAAGTGAACAATTTTGGAGTGAAATAGACGCGCAAGCGCGCCAAGATTACGCGAAGTGTGTCGAAAGTGTAAAAAAACACAGATCAGGAAAGTGCACAAACGAATGCTGCCGGAACTGGCTGATGGAATACTGGGTAAAAACCTACCCAAAGTTGAGAATTTCATCAAGTGGAGAAGTTTTCTTCGGAGATGAAAAAAAAGTATTAATAATGCAGTTTCTTACTGCTAATGATAAAAACAAAAGTAAACAATAATGATGTGACAGTGGAAAACAGAAGAGACAGTGAATCTATAATGGCAACCGGTGAACTAAAAGCCATTCTTACAAAGTTGGGTAGATACAACAACGAAAACATAAAAATAAAAGTGAATAAGGTGACTAAAGAACTCCTTAACATTTTGGAAGAAGAACAATATATTGAAGTGCTTGCGTGCGAAAAAGAAGAAGCCACTATAAAAAGCAAACAAAACACAGAATCATTTTCCTTACCACAAACAATAAATGCGCGACGACATGAATTATTGCAGTGGGCAACATTTTTCCTGCCAACAGTGACCGGAACTTTAATAGTGTTCACGCGGATGGGAGTTAAAACTCATCACGAAGCAGTACAAAGTGGAATTGGTGGACAAATAATCGGACTTATATATTGAGCAAGTGATTTAGAAGAAAAATGGGGAACGAGAACACTACCCCTAAACCGCCCAATGTGCATGAAGACGTTATTAAAATTATAAACGCAAACGTACAACAAAGTGCACATTTGGAAAAAAAACCGCGAGTGCTACTTCAATGCTTGCCTATATCGGGCTAAGCATAGTAATAATTCTAGTGCTGTATGTAATTTATCGCGTCATCATCACCATGGAGCGTATGAAAACGCAAGAAGCGATCAATCGCTCGGTTTCACTCGCCTCCGTGACAGTAAACAAGTGAAACTCAAACTACAACATCAAGAAGAAACTGTGAAAACATTTATTTTTCATGATGAAGAAGTTACTAGTGATTATAATAGTGCTTGTAACTCTGACTTGGTGGCTGTTCTTAATAATACAGGAGGAATTACATCAGCGGAAGGATGCAATGCAACGGGCGAAATTCATCGCTTATTAGACGATTATCAGTCGCATCGTGCCTCACCAGATATTCAACTGCCGGACAAATCATCGGAGCAACTTACTAGGACCGAACAGTAAGCAATGAGTAAGTAACTCCTGGCAAGGAGAAAATCAGCAAATGTATAACCATTAATTATTTTTTGTGTATTATAAAAAATATCAACATAAAATAGTGCTTTTGAATCAATGTATACCATACTTATACAAATTTATGAATCTATTTCCAAAGAATATAGTAACTTATATAAAAATAAAACAAGGCCAAGGTCCCTTGAAAATATTGATGAAAAAACAAAATATTTAACAGATTTGTTCAACAAATATAAATTATTTTTAAATAAACTTCAACCCACATTCAAGTCAGAGCAATGGAACTCTGAGTGTGAAAAATATGAAATAATAAAGCAGAAATATACTGCAGCAATTAAAATATTAGAAGAATCAGTAGTCCTACAAAGAAAGAAACCCTCTTTCAAAACATTAAGTAAAACAATAATACTTTGTAGACGATTATCTAGAAACAACTCTAAAATTAAATTTAAAACTATTGTAAAACTTATAATTATTTGTGGAAGATTAGCAAAAATGCCAAAAGTAGACATTAAACTGGGGACATCCCTCGTCCACGTCTATGACGGGACTCCAGAAAATCTCAATGCGTTTCTCGATGCTGTTGCATTATTTTCAGATACAGTTGACGAAGAATACGCAACTGCAACACAGGATCAGAAAACAGCAGCCAAAGAAACTCTGTTTAAATTTGTAAAAACAAGATTAACGGGTGTAGCACCACAGTCTATAATAGGAACTCAAAACCTAGCAGACACGTTAGATAAAATCAAAATCCAATGCTCTCCAAAATTTAACTCTGATAATGTTAAAGCAAAGCTATCATCTTTGAAACAAAAAGGCTCAATAGAAGAGTTCTGTGAACAAGTCGAGAAATTAACTCAGCGACTAGCAATAACTTACATAGATGAAAATATTCCCGCAGACAAAGCAAACCAAATGGCAACCAAAACTGGAGTAGAATCTTTGATCAACGGAACTGATCATCATGATTCGAAAATAATTTTGAAAGCAGGTACCTTTTCAAAAATAAATGATGCTATTCAAAAGCTTCAAGAAAACTATTCTTGTTGATTTTGAACAAACGCCATGCAAGCACAAATCTACATAGCGAACAGAAGCCAAACTCACCGAGGTCGTGGCCGAGGTGGAAGATTCAACAACTTTAGAGGTAACTCAATGCCAAACAGAGCACCAGGAAGGTGGCAAAATTTCAATTATGGTCATTCTAATTTTCAAAGTGACCAAAACCGTTACAACAGGCAAAGAGTTCAGTGGAATCCAAGAGGACAGTGGAACAATAGAGGTCAAGGGAACCACAGAGGACGACCTTCGATCTATCTTAAGGACTGTTCATTTTATAAAGAGGACAACTTTGCAAGGCTATAAAAAGAAAACGCATAGTTCAAATTTGAGCAGCCTTGGTTAGTTGTTCAGTACATTATATTAGCAGATAATAGCCATAAATAAATTGGTTTAAAATTATTGAACTTCATAGAAATGTGGCAAAGTGTTTCGAGAGATCAATTTTTCAATTCCCAAAAATTAAAGATAAACACAAAATTTCTGTAAAACATCGGTGTATCGTTTTTAATTGATAAAAAGTGTTTGCCATGCTGCAGCAGTTTGAGTGATACTTATTCTGGCAAAATATAAACCTTATCGGAATAATGGTTGTTGAGATATTAACGTTACAAATTGGACTCGATTTTCTGAATAAAAATTATGTGTTAAACAAAAATGTATAAAAATATATAATTTTTAATGTTTTCAATGGATCTAATCAAAAGTACTAATAATGCAATTTCAAATGCAGAAAACCGCTTCTTGATTGCATTGTTGGCTTGGTTACTGTGCTTCATGGTAGTTACCGGAGATAAAACCGCTTCGTTCTTTGAAGGTTCTTCTAAATAACGATGTACTCTATTGCAAATACAACGTAACAATGATGTCGAAAATAAAAATTAACATGTAGTTATTTTCAAATAAGGTATATAATCACATAGGATCAGACCTTGCTGAAAATAAATAATAATAAGATTCTCTAGAATCAAAAACTTGCATTTATGGAGCAAAAAGTATGCAATTTTTCATTATGGCCATCATTAAGTATTAAATTTATGATGAGGAATGTACTTTAAAGCATATTTTTCTTCGGTATCATTTAGAATGCGATTCTCTTTTATACTGGACAAATTTTGAACTGATTCCGTAGTGTTATTGCATCACTGGACTTAAATAAGTATTTTTTATCAATTTCATTGATAACAAGGCAACTCACTATATCAAGCTGTATAATGCTTGGTGCGTTATTACTGACCAACTATTACACTCTACCTTTAGAAGAATAGTATTAGATCCCAACATATTGAAAAGTTCATGAAAATTTTAAAATTATGTATGTGGAAAGTTGTGTAGAATTTTGAGAAATGGGGTATTATTGAGTTTTAACAAAAACCGCTTCAGTTCCATAACTAAAGACAATTTGTATAATGTTATATTTTTCATACACTGCAGAATAGCTATGGAAATTTATGCAAAAAACCGATAATGATTTTATTGAAAAATAAAAAAGATATCACACAAATAAGGTGTCCTCTTTATAAAATGAACAGTCCTTATGCAACCCAATCCACAAATGATGAACACATTGGTTCAGCAACAACATCCACCACAACTGTTACAACAACATTCTCAGCAACCAATTTTACCAAATCAAAATTTCCCAAACAACCAAACACCGATGACAAATCAAAATTTTTTAGGCACACAGTTTGGACGGTAAGCACAATAAATGCAGCCGTCTCTAACTACGTAAATTTATCTTTAGATTTATCAGACACTAGATGTACTTTTATAGTAGATACCGGTGCTGATATATCTGTTATAAAAGCCAATAAGGTGAAACGTACTCAAATATATTTTCCAGACGAGAAATGTTTAATTTCAGGAATCGGACACGATGGAATTTCCTCTTTAGGAAGCGCTTTTACAAAAATTATGGTGGAAGGTGAATACATAGAACAGAAGTTCCATATAGTAGAAAGTGATTTTCCTATTCCGACTGATGGAATAATCGGAAGAGACTTTTTAACAAAATACCATTGCAAAATAGATTATGAACCATGGTTGTTAACATTTACAGTAAACCAGCAACAAATTTCAATCCCAATTGAAGATAATTTCCAGAAAATGTTATTTCTGCCCTCACGACATGAAGTAACCCGATATGTACCAGGATTAAATTTGAAGGAAGATATGGTTGTATGTTCACAAGAAATTCAACCAGGAATTTTCTGTGGAAATACAATAGTATCGAAACAAGAACCAATTTTTAAACTTATAAACACTACTGATGAATCAGTGTATATAACATATGCAAATTTCAGGCCAAAAATGGAACCATTGAAAAATTTTCACATCAGTAATCCCAGAAAATTTAAGAAACGCACATCAGAGCGGGTATCCAACATTTTGAAAGAAACTAATATGCAATCAATACCAATCCATGCTAGAGAAGAAGTAGAAAAATTAATAACTGATTATGAGGATATTTTTTGCCTCCCAGAGGAAAGTTTGACAATGAATAATTTTTATACGCAGAACATCGAGTTAAGCGACAATGTTCCCGTGTATATCCCAAATTACAAAACAATTTACACACAAGGAGAAGAAATTGAAAGACAAGTGCAAAAGATGTTAAAAGATGACATTATTGAGCATTCAGTTTCTTCTTATAACTCACCAATTCTGTTAGTCCCAAAGAAATCGGAAAATAATGATAAAAAATGGCGTTTAGTAGTAGATTTTCGCCAATTAAACAAGAGAATATTACCGGATAAATTTCCTTTACCGAGGATTGACAGTATATTAGATCAACTCGGTAGAGCCAAATATTTTAGTACATTGGATTTGATGTCAGGTTTCCATCAAATCCCCTTAGATGAAAATTCAAAAAAATTTACAGCCTTTTCGACGAATTCGGAATTGCGTATCCATTGAATCAACTTCTAAAGAAGAACGTTGAATTTATTTGGACTCAAGAGTGCCTAAACGCATTCAACACTCTGAGAAATTGCCTAATATCTCCCAAAATACTACAATATCCTGATTTTACTAAACAATTTATATTAACGACGGACGCTTCTAACATTGGATGCGGAGCAGTTCTGTCACAGATTACAGAAGCAGGAGATCGACCAGTTACTTTTGCTAGTAAAACATTTACGCCAGCTGAAAAGAACAAACCAACTATACTAAAAGAATTGACAGCCATACATTGGGCGATTAATTACTTTAAAGCTTACTTATATGGCAAGAAATTCACTATAAGAACCGACCATAGACCACTTGTTTACCTTTTTGGGATGAAAAACCCCACATCAAAGTTAACTAGAATTCGAATCGACTTAGAAGAGTTTGATTTCGACGTTGTATATATAGCAGGTAAAGAAAACGTGGCAGCTGACGCTTTATCACGTATAGCTATCACATCAGATGAGTTAAAAGCAGTAGATATATTAATAGTAAATACTAGGTCTATGACAATAAAATTAGATGGCATATCTAAAAAACATAAAATAAATGATGATAAAAACACAGAGACTGATCACCTCTCGTGCTATGAAACCGAAAGATACTATGAAACAAGAAAATTAATGAGACTGTCGACAGCAGTACAAAATACTAAAATGAGATTCATGATTTTAAAGCAAGACAACAAAACACTTCATGCACAAGTGCATGAAGATGTTCGAAATGGAAGTCACGCATTAGTGCATGCTCTTCTAGAAATTGAAAAAATTACCAAAGGATTCAAAACAAAGAAAATTGCTATGTCTGCAGACGATAACATTTTAGCAATGATACCAATAAACTTATTTAAACAAATAGCAAATGATACTTTAAAAAATCTACAAATAATAATTTATAAAGAACCAATCTTTATAACAAATACAAATGATATCAATACTATACTAAGTAATCACCATAACACTCCTATTGGAGGTCATGTAGGTCAACATCGTTTGTACCTCAGACTTCGAGAAAAATATAGATGGCACGATATGAAAAATTCTATTGCTCAATTCGTCCAGGCCTGCGAATTGTGCAAAAGAAATAAAATTATCAAGCATACTAAACAACCAATGATGATAACAACAACACCATCAAAAGCATTCGAAGTAATTTCAATTGACACAGTAGGTCCATTACCGAAAACAGTCAATAACAATCGTTATTGTATTACTATTCAATGCGATCTAACAAAATTTATAAAAATTATCCCAATTCAAAATAAAAAAGCAAATACAATAGCCAGAGGATTAGTCGAAGACTTTATATTGTCTTATGGACACTTTACGGAAATGCGATCTGACCAAGGTACTGAGTATTATAACGAAGTACTGAAGCAGATTAGCAAAATCCTTCGAATAAAACAGACATTTTCAACCCCATATCACCCTCAATCAATTGGTTCATTAGAAAGAAATCACAGGTGTTTAAACGAATACCTACGATCATTCACTAATGAACACCAATCAGATTGGGACAACTGGATAAAATTCTATGAGTTCTCGTACAACACAACCCCGCATACAGAACATGGCTACACCCCATTCGAACTTGTTTACGGCAGAAAAGCAAATCTCCCACAAGATATTTTTCAAAACACGAATGAACCAATATATAACTTTGATTTATACAAAAACGAATTAACATATAAATTACGAAAAGCTCAACAAACAACAAAAGAAAGATTAATCATACAAAAACAACATAGAAAAGAACAATTTAACAACAACATTAACCCACTATCAATATCTATCAAGGACATTGTATTCTTAAAAAACGAAAATAGAAGAAAGTTTGATTCACATTATATAGGACCATACCAAGTTATGTCAATCTCAGAACCAAATTGCGAAATTAAGCATCTAAATACTGGAAAATCTAAAACAATTCATAAAAACAGACTTATAAAGCAATAGATTAAGTAGTGTTCCACCGAGCCTAACTTGCTAAAAAAATAAGAAAGCAAAAAAAATAAGTGAAAAAAGCAAGTAGGTTAGTTCCTTAGTCAAGTACTAAGAAACGTGAAATTCGGTTAGATTAATCTAGAATTAAAATAACAACAAAAAATGTAAACATACAAAAATAATAAAAAAAAAAACAACAAAAATTTGTAAGAGTCAACTGGAGAGACTTAAATTTCAGAATAATTCCATTTCATTACATTATTCTCCCTAAGGGGGATGGTGTAGCATACCATTAACATAAATGCCACAACATTGAGGACCGACTGTAGCAAACCAATCATACCCACACCGAAAATAACAAACAAGTGCAAAAGCGCACTGTTATGCAATATCAACACAACATATAGAAGTCATTAACCACGAGTGCATCGTTCTATCGACTCTCTCTCCACTTCTGCTTGTGAGGTACGAGGGCCGATAGCATGCGGCGTGGTAGGATCAAATTGCATGGCTAGCGCCTGGCTTAACGTAAAACGAACCATAAGCATTTTTGGTTATTTGTCACTCCAGTCGTCTCACCTATGTATTAAGCTATTTGTTATGTTAAACATTGAAATGTATTGAACCTTGAAATGTATAAAAGGGGCAAGTATATCTGATGAATAAAGAATTCTGATTCTTAGCTCGACCCAATTGGACGTCTCCAATCTGGCTATCGACTACTAAGTTTGAAGAATCCATAAGCGACCCTTCTGGTTATCACCAGCAAGGCTATCGTCTTGAAGTAAGTCCGCCGCGTTATTCCGCTTCGTGACATGGTCCGTTAAACCATGTAGTGAGTAGTGTTTATTAGTGACATATACCTATAATGCGTAAGGACAACGCAATATAGGAGACGTATCCTGTCCGGTCTACTTCCATCAACTCCCGCAACATCGGCATGCATGGAGGCAGGAATCCTTCCTGCAACCATGACACTGTCTTGTCGCGCAATTGGCTACTTGGAGAGAACTAGAGGTAGAGAGCAGGACTGTTTCCTCTCGAAGCAGGCAAACCGTGCCCTTAGAGAAGCGGTCAACACCACGCTTCCCCCAGTGGCTGAAGTTCACCGTGTTGGACCGAGAAGCTGGTCGGCCAAGGCGCCCACTATAGACAAAACAATTAAAAATCAAGCCTCCAAGAAAATTTTCTGACTTCAAAAGTTCCTGGAGACGATGCCAAGACCTGGGTGAAGGCAATTATCAGAAACGGTTGGGCTTCAGAGTGGCACAGGGATCGGACACTCTTCCTGAGAAAAATAAAGGCTGATACAACCCCTTGGACTGACACAGCTTGCTGGCGGGAACAGAAAGTCCTTTCTCGACTCTGGACTGGACATTCGCGGCTGTCCCACAACATGAATGGAGACGGTAGCTTTCGGAAAATATGCGACATCTGCAATGTTCACAATACGACTGAGCACGTGATAAGTAACTGCCCGAAATATGAACTACTGCGAAATCAGCACGACATCTCTTCGACCAACCGGGCTCTACAAAATGATCCAGTCTACGAGAGAACACTCATAAATTTCCTTCGGGAAGACGGTCTTTTTCCGGAAATCTGAAATTGTCAACATACGTTTCCAGTGGATCTACAAAAATAATTTGGAATAACGGCTTCGACCCACGCTAAAACAAGGAACTGATTAGGAATAAGATGTAAATGACTTCCCCTTTAGATGATGATGATCACCAACGCGAACCACGGACACGAAGAGGATAAACACCAACAGTGAGGCAGTTTGACAGAATAATTGACTTGAAACTAAACTCTGTAAATCTATTTGCTAACTCTCCAGATATGATAACTTTGTAAATCTATTTGCACCTCCAGATATAAGTTTTCCGAGATGAACCAGCCCCGGGCTGAAAATCTCGTAAATAAAGATAATAATAATAATAATAATAATAATAATAATAATATTTTCTTACTTTTCCAGTTGATTTTCGTCACTTTTTGTACATATAAACACAGCCACCACCAATACGAACCGAACCGTGCAAGAGTCATGCTCATCGGTTCATCCGTTCTTGAGTTTTGTTGCTTCAAACTTCAAACTCATTTATATATATATATACATACAGGGTGTTTGGTTCCGGGTTTTGGATATTTTCAGGGCTGATAGGTCTTGATGAGAGCTGAAAAAGTTCCCATGGAACATAGGGTCGGAAATCACTGCTAAGTGAGTTAATCACATCTTACGTTTTTAATTTTTGGTTATCTTTGAAGTCCTATATCTACTAAACTATCAGCCGTACAAACTTTCTCAGCGCACGAATAGAAAGCTAATTACTTCTACTTTCTTAGTCTCTTGGACGTAAACTTTGTAAAAATAGTTTAAAAGGCCTTAAATTGAAAAATAATGCAAAATTGGTTGAAAAAATCGACTCTTTTTTGAACATTTGTGATGATTTAAATATGAAAATAAAGCTTTTGTTAAAAAAGTTCTTCTACAAAACATGCACGAACTTGTTCCCTAAAAATGTTTCTTTGACACCAAAACTCTATCTTTTGTAGTTAAGCCAAAAAATGTTTTTGAAAATAACGTTCCAAATTGCATGAACTTCATGCCAAAACAATGGTCATCACCCTATCCGTCGTGCGTTCGTGTGCTGTTGCTCCACGGCATGAGGACGACTACTGCTGCTGGCTTGGCTGCTGGTGATGTCATCGCATACAGAAAACGAGCTCGCTCTTTGTCGCGTCACATCTCCGCCTGTGGAATCATTCGAGGCGGAGTTTGGATTTGCGCATAATAAGTGCGACGTGCAGTTAACTTGTTTTTCGACGGAGCGAAAGGAAAGCGCCGACGAAAGTGTATTTACAAGAGCAACCATTTAAATCCTTCGCACTCGTAGCTCTGTTGCGGTGCTGTTCAGATGGGGGGGTCTGTGCGTGCGGCAATTTAGAGCATGCACTTATTTGATGCATTTCCAAATGCGCTACATGTATGATGTGCAAGGATAATGATTCTTCTTATTTCTTGCATAACATTCCCACTGGGACAGAGCCTGTTTCTCAGCTCAGTTGTAAAACATACAGCAATAAATTCCTTAGGAACCAATCATGGGGGATCCTTGGGAAATGATACCTTTGGGGAATCTAATCAACAAGTTGGACATTTTAAGAGATATTGGGGATTTATAAGGAACATTGGGGATTCTTAGGAGATTTTGGGGAGGGTAAAGGGAACTTAGGAATCATGGGGGTCCTTGGGAAATGATACCTTTGGGGAATCTAATCGACTAGTCGGACATTTTAGGAGAAATTGGGGATTCTTAAGGGACATTGGGGATTTTTAGGAGATATTGGGGATTTTTAAGGAACATTGGGGATTTTTAGAAGATATTGGGGCGGGTAAAGAGAACTTAGGAATCATGGGGGTCCTTGGGAAATGATACCTTTGGGGAATCTAATCAATTAGGATTTTCAGGAGATATTGGGGCGGGTAAAGGGAACTTAGGAATCATGGCGGTCCTCAAAAAATGATACCTTTGGGGAATCTAATCGACAAGTCGGACATTATAGGAGAAGTTGGGGATTCTTAAGGGACATTGGGGATTTTTAGGAGATATTGGGGATTTTTAAGGGACATAGGGGATTTTTAAGGAACATTGGGGATTTTTAGGAGATATTGGGGCGGGTAAAGGGAACTTAGGAATCATGGGGTCCTTGGGAAATGATACCTTTGGGGAATCTAATCAACAAGTTGGACATTTTAAGAGAAGTTGGGGATTCTTAAGGGACATTGGGGATTTTTAGGAGATTTTGGGGAGGGTAAAGGGAACTTAGGAATCATGGCGGTCCTCGGGAAATGATACCTTTGGGGAATCTAATCAACAAGTTGGACATTTTAGGAGAAGTTGGGGATTCTTAAGGGACATTGGGGATTTTTAGGAGATATTGGAGATTTTTAAGGAACATTGGGGATTTTTAGGAGATATTGGGGCGGGTAAAGGGAACTTAGGAATCATGGGGGTGCTTGGGAAATGATACCTTTGGGGAATCTAATCGACTAGTCGAATATTTTAGGAGAAGTTGGGGACTCTTAAGGGACATTGGGGATTTTTTGGAGATATTGGGGATTTTTAAGGAACATTGGGGATTTTTAAGGAACATTTTGGATTTTTAAGGAACATTGGGGATTTTTAGAAGATATTGGGGCGGGTAAAGAGAACTTAGGAATCATAGGGGTCCTTGGGAAATGATACCTTTGGGGAATCTAATCAACAAGTTGGACATTTTAGGAGAAGTTGGGAATTCTTAAGGGACATTGGGGATTTTTAGGAGAAGTTGGGGATTCTTAAGGGACATTGGGGATTTTTAGGAGATATTGGGGATGTTTAAGGAACATTGGGGATTTTTAAGGAACATTGGGGATTTTTAGGAGATATTGGGGCGGGTAAAGGGAACTTAGGAATCATGGGGGTCCTTGGGAAATGATACCTTTGGGGAATCTAATCAACACGTTGGGCATTTTAGGAGATAGTGGGGATTTTTAAGGAACATTGGGGATTTTTAGGAGATATTTGGGCGGGTAAAAGGAACTTAGGAATCATGGCGGTCCTCAAAAAATGATACCTTTGGGGAATCTAATCGATAAGTCGGACATTTTAGGAGAAGTTGGGGATTCTTAAGGGACATTGGGGATTTTTAGGAGATATTGGGGATTTTTAAGGAACATTGGGGATTTTTAAGGAACATTTTGGATTTTTAAGGAACATTGGGGATTTTTAGAAGATATTGGGGCGGGTAAAGAGAACTTAGAAATCATAGGGGTCCTTGGGAAATGATACCTTTGGGGAATCTAATCAACAAGTTGGACATTTTAGGAGAAGTTGGGGATTCTTAAGGGACATTGGGGATTTTTAGGAGAAGTTGGGGATTCTTAAGGGACATTGGGGATTTTTAGGAGATATTGGGGATGTTTAAGGAACATTGGGGATTTTTAAGGAACATTGGGGATTTTTAGGAGATATTGGGGCGGGTAAAGGGAACTTAGGAATCATGGGGGTCCTTGGGAAATGATACCTTTGGGGAATCTAATCAACACGTTGGGCATTTTAGGAGATAGTGGGAATTTTTAAGGAACATTGGGGATTTTTAGGAGATATTGGGGCGGGTAAAAGGAACTTAGGAATCATGGCGGTCCTCAAAAAATGATACCTTTGGGGAATCTAATCGACAAGTCGGACATTTTAGGAGAAGTTGGGGATTCTTAAGGGACATTGGGGATTTTTAGGAGATATTAGGGATTTTTATGGGACATTGGGGATTTTTAAGGAACATTGGGGATTTTTAGGAGATTTTGGGGAGGGTAAAGGGAACTTAGGAATCATGGGGGTCCTTGGGAAATGATACCTTTGGGGAATCTAATCGACTAGTCGGACATTTTAGGAGAAGTTGGGGATTCTTAAGGGACATTGGGGATTTTTAGGAGATATTGGGGAATTTTAAGGAACATTGGGGATTTTTAAGGAACATTTTGGATTTTTATGGAACATTGGGGATTTTTAGAAGATATTGGGGCGGGTAAAGAGAACTTAGGAATCATGGGTGTCCTTGGGAAATGATACCTTTGGGGAATCTAATCAACAAGTTGGACATTTTAGGAGAAGTTTGGGATTCTTAAGGGGCATTGGGGATTTTAAGGAGATATTGGGGATTTTTAAGGAACATTGGGGAATTTTAAGGAACATGGGAGATATTGGGGATTTTTATGGAACATTTGGGATTTTTAGGAGATATTAGGGATTTTTAGGAGATATTGGGGCGGGTAAAGGGAACTTAGGAATCATGGGGGTCCTTGGGAAATGATACCTTTGGGGAATCTAATCAGCTAGTCGGACATTTTAGGAGAAGTTGGGGATTCTTAAGGAACATTGGGGATTTTTAGGAGATTTTGGGGAGGGTAAAGGGAACTTAGGAATCATGGCGGTCCTCCGGAAATGATACCTTTGGGGCATCTAATCAACAAGTTGGGCATATTAGGAGATATTGGGGATTTTTAAGGAACATTGGGGATTTTTAGGAGATATTGGGGCGGGTAAAGGGAACTTAGGAATCATGGCGGTCCTAAAAAAATGATACCTTTGGGACCATTCATAAACCACGTAGACTTTGGGGGGGGGGGGAGTCTGGCCAAAGTCTACGCTCCATACAAATTTCAAAATTTTTGTATGGGCGAAAGTCTACGAGGGGGGAGGGGGGGGTCTGAGATGGCCAAAATTTGGTCTACGTGGTTTCTGAACAGCCCCTTTGAGGAATCTAATCAACAAGTTGGGTCCTCGGGAAATGATACCTTTGGGGAATCTAATCAACAAGTTGGACATTTTAGGAGATATTGGGGATTCTTAAAGAACATTGGAGATTTTTTGGAGATATTGGGGATTCTTAAGGAACTTTGGGGATTTTTAGGAAATTTTGGGGAGGGTAAAGGGAACTTAGGAATCATGGCGGTATTCGAGAAATGATACCTTTGGGGAATCTAATCAACAAGTTGGACATTTTAGGAGAAGTTTGAGATTCTTAAGGGACATTGGGGATTTTTAGGAGATATTGGGGATTTTTAAGGAACATTGGGGATTTTTAGGAGATATTGGGGATTTTTAGGAGATATTGGGGCGGGTAAAGGGAACTTAGGAATCATGGGGGTCCTTGGGAAATGATACCTTTGGGGAATCTAATCAACAAGTTGGACATTTTAGGAGAAGTTGGGGATTCTTAAGGGACATTGGGGATTCTTAGGAGATATTGGAGATTTTTAAGGAACATTGGGGATTTTTAGGAGATATTGGGGATTTTTAAGAGATATTGGGGCGGGTAAAGGGAACTTAGGAATCATGGCGGTCCTCGGGAAATGATACCTTTGGGGAATCTAATCAACAAGTTGGACATTTTAGGAGAAGTTGGGGATTCTTAAGGGACATTGGGGATTTTTAGGAGATTTTGATGAGGGTAAAGGGAACTTAGGAATCATGGCGGTCCTCGGGAAATGATACCTTTGGGGAATCTAATCAACAAGTTGGACATTTTAGGAGAAGTTGGGGATTCTTAAGGGACATTGGGGATTTTTAGGAGATATTGGAGATTTTTAAGGAACATTGGGGATTTTTAGGAGATATTGGGGATTTTTAGGAGATATTGGGGCGGGTAAAGGGAACTTAGGAATCATGGGGGTCCTTGGGAAATGATACCTTTGGGGAATCTAATCGACTAGTCGGACATTTTAGGAGAAGTTGGGGATTCTTAAGGAACATTGGGGATTTTTAGGAGATTTTGGGGAGGGTAAAGGGAACTTAGGAATCATGGCGGTCCTCGGGAAATGATACCTTTGAGGAATCTTATCAACAAGTTGGGTCCTCGGGAAATGATACCTTTGGGGAATCTTATCAACAAGTTGGACATTTTAGGAGATATTGGGGATTTTAAAGGAACATTGGGGATTTTTAAGGATTGTTGGGGATTTTTAAGGAACATTTCGGATTTTTAAGGAACATTGGGGATTCTTAAGGAACATTGGGGATTTTTAGGAGATTTGGGGTAGGGTAAAGGGAACTTAGGAATCATGGCGGTCTTCGGGAAATGATACCTTTGGGGCATCTAATCAACAAGTTGGGCATTTTAGGATATATTGGGGATTTTTAAGGAACATTGGGGATTTTTAAGGATTATTGGGGATTTTTAAGGAACATTTCGAATTTTTAATGAACATTTCGAATTTTTAAGGAACATTGGGGATTCTTAAGGAATATTGGGGATTTTTAGGAGATATTGGGGCGGGTAAAGGGAACTTAGGAATCATGGGGGTCTTTGGGAAATGATACCTTTGGGGAATCTAGTCGACAAGTCGGACATTTTAGGAGAAGTTGGGGATTCTTAAGGAACATTGGGGATTTTTTGGAGATTTTGGGGAGGGTAAAGGGAACTTAGGAATCATGGCGGTCTTCGGGAAATGATACCTTTAGGGCATCTAATCAACAAGTTGAGCATTTTAGGAGATATTGGGGATTTTAAAGGTACATTGGGGATTTTAAGAAGATATTGGGGCGGGTAAAGAGAACTTAGCAATCATGGGGGTCCTTGGGAAATGATACCTTTGAGAAATCTTATCGACAAGTCGGACATTTTAGAAGAAGTTTGGGATTCTTAAGGAACATTGGAGATTTTTAGGAGATATTGAGGATTTTTAAGGAACATTGGGGAATTTTAAGGAACATTGGGGATTTTCAAGGAACATTGGGGCTTTTTAGGAGATATTGGGCCGGGTAAAGGGAACTTCGGAATCATGGCGGTCTTCGGGAAATGATACCTTTGGGGCATCTAATCAACAAGTTGGGCATTTTGAGAGATATTGGGGATTTTTAAGGAACATTGGGGATTTTTAGGAGATATTGGGGTGGGTAAAGGGAACTTAGGAATCATGGGGGTCCTTGAGAAATGATACCTTTGGGGAATCTAATCGACAAGTTGGACATTTTAGGAGAAGTTTGGGATTGTTAAGGAACATTGGGGATTTTTAGGAGATTTTGGGGAGGGTAAAGGGAACTTAGGATTCATGGCGGTCTTCGGGAAATGATACCTTTTAGGCATCTAATCAACAAGTTGGGCATTTTAGGAGATATTGGGAATTTTTAAGGAACATTGGGGATTTTTAGGAAATATTGGGGCGGGTAAAGAGAACTTAGGAATCATGGGTGTCCTTGGGAAAAGATACCTCTGGGGAATCTAATCAACAAGTTGGCCATTTTAGAAGAAGTTGGGGATTCTTAAGGAACATTGGGGATTTTTAGGAGATATTGGGGATTTTTAAGGAACATTGGGGATTGTTAGGCGATATTGGGGAAGATAAAGAGAACTTAGGAATCATGGGGTCCTTGGGAAATGATACCTTTGGGGAATCTAATCAACAAGTTGGCCATTTTAGGAGATATTGGGGATATTAAGGGACCATGGGGCATTTTAGGAGATATTGGGGAGGGTAAAGGGAACTTAGGAATCATGGCGGTCCTTGGGAAATGATACCATTGAGGAATCTAATCAACAAGTTGGACATTTCAGGAGAAGTTGGGGATTCTTAATGAACATTGGGGGTTTTTAGGAGATATTGGGGATTTTTAAGGAACATTGGGGATTTTTAGGAGATATTGGGGCGGGTAAAGGGAACTTAGGAATCATGGGGTTCCTTGGGAAATGATACCTTTTGGGCAAGTTGGCCATTTTAGAAGAAGTTGGGGATTCTTAAGAAACATTGGGGATTTTTAGGAGATATTGGGGAGGGTAAAGGGAACTTAGGAATCATGGGGGTCCTTGAGAAATGATACCTTTGGGGAATCTAATCAACAAGTTGGACATTTTAGGAGAAGTTGGGGATTCTTAAGGAACATTGGGGATTTTGAGGAGATATTGGGGAAGGTAAAGAGAACTTAGGAATCATGGGGGTCCTTGGGAAATGATACCTTTGGGGAATCTAATCAGCAAGTTGGACATTTTAGGTGAAGTTGGGGATTTTTAGGAGATATTGGGGCGGGTAAAGGGAACATAGGAATCATGGGGGGTCCTTGGGAAATGATACCTTTGGGGAATCTAATCAACAAGTTGGATATTTTAAGAGAAGTTGGGGATTCATAAGGAACATTGGGGATTTTTAGGATATATTGGGGAGGGTAAAGGGAACTTAGGAAGCATGAGGATCCTTGGGGAATGATACCTTTGAGGAATCTAATCAACAAGTTGGACATATTAGGAGAAGTTGGGGATTCTTAAGGGACATTGGGGATTTTTAGGAGATATTAGGAAGGGTAAAGAAAACTAAGGAATCATGGGGTCCTTGGGAAACGATACCTTTTGGGCATCTAATCATAAAGTTGAACATTTTAGGAGAAATTGGGGATTCTTAAAGGACATTGAGGATTTTTAGGAGATTCTGGGGATTTTAAAGAAACATTGGGGATTTTTAGAAGACATTGGGGATTTTTAAGGAACGTACGGGATTTTTAGGTGATATTGGGGAGGGTAAAGGGATCTAAGGAATCAAAGGGGTCCTTGGGAAATGATCTCAAACGTTCCTTTAAAAATCCCTAATTTCTCCTTAAGAATCCCTAACTTCTTCTAAAATGTCCAACTTGTTGTTTAGATTCCCCAAGGGTATCATTTCCAAAGGAAGCCCATTATTCCTAAGTTCCTTATACCCTTCTCAATATTTCCAAAAAATCCAGAACGTTCCTTAAAATATTCCCAATATCTCTTAAAAATTCTCAATGTTCCTTAAGAATCCCCAACTTCTCCTAAAACGTCCAACTTATTCGATAGATTTCCCAAAAGCATTTTTTTCCAAGAAGACCTCCATGATTCCTATGTTTCCTTTACCCTCTCCAATATCTCCTGAAAATTCCCAGTGTTTCTTAAAAAATCTCCTACTTCTGCTAAAATGTCCAACTTGTTGCTTAGGTTTCCCAAAGATATCATTTCCCATGCAGATCCTCATAATTCCTAAGTTCCCCTTACCCTCCCCAATATCTCCTTGAATCCCAATCGTTTCTTAAAATATCTCTAATATCTTCTCAAAAGCCCCTAGATTCCTTTAAAAATCCCCTATATCTTCTAAAAAGCCCCAACATTCCTTAAAAATCCCCAATATCTCCTCAAAATTTCCAATGTTCTTGAAGAATCCCCAACTTCTCCTAAAATGTCCAACTAAATCTAACGAATCCCAAAGGTATCATTTCCCAAGGACCCCCATGATTCCTAAGTTCCGATTACTCTTCCCAATATCTCCTACAATTTTCAATGCTCCTTGAATAGTTCCCAATATCTCCTAAAAATCCCCAACGTCATGAAAAATCTCCAATATCTCCTGAAAATCCCCAAAGTTTCTTAAAAATTTCCAATATCTCCTAAAAATCCCCAATGTTCCCTAAAAGTCCGCAATATCTCCTAAAATTCCCCAATGTTCCTTAAAATCCTCAATGTTCCTTAAAAATCCCCAATATCTTCTAAAAATCCCCAATGTCCCTTAAGAATCCCCAACTTCCCCTGAAATGTCCAACTTGTTGATTAGATTCCCCATAGGTATCATATCCCAAGGACCCCCATGATTCCCAAGTTCCCTTAACTCTCCCCAATATCGCCTAAAAATCCCCAATTTTCCTTAAAAATCTCCAATATCTAAAAAAATGGCACACTTGTTGATAAGATTCCCCAAAGGTATCATATCCCATGGACCCCCATGATTCCTAAGTTCTTTTTACCCTCCCCAACATCTCCTAAAAATCCCCAATGTTTCTTAAAAATCCCCAATATCTCCTTAAAAATCCCAATGTTTCTTAAGAATCCTCAACTTCTCCTAAAATGTTTAACTTGTCGATTAGATTCCCCAAAGGTATCATTTCCCAAGGACCCCCATGATTCCAAAGTTCCCTTCACCCTACCCATTATCTCCTAAAAATCCCCAATGTTCCTTAAAAATCCCCAATATCTCCTAAAAATCCCCAATGTCCCTTAAGAATCCCCAACTTCTCCTAAAATGTCCAACTTGTTGATTAGATTCCCCAAAGGTATCATTTCCCGAGGACCGCCATGATTCCTAAGTTACCTTTACCCTACCCTATATCTCCTAAAAATCCCCAATGTTCCTTGAAAAATCCCCAATATCTCCTTGAAATTCCCATTGTTTCTTAAGAATCCTCAACTTCTCCTTAAATGGCCAACTTAATGATTAGATTCCCCAATCTATCATATCCCAAGGACCCCCATGATTCCTAAGTTCCCTTTACCCGCCCCAATATCTCCTTAAAATCCCCAATGTTCCTTAAGAGTCCCCAACTTCTGCAAAAATATCCAACTTGTTGATAAGATTCCCCAAAGGTAACATTTCTCAAGGACCCCCATGATTCCTTAGTTCCCTTTACCCTCCCCAATATTTCCTAAAAATCCCCAACGTTCCTTAAAAATCCCCAACTTCTCCTAAAATGTCCAACTTGTTGATTAGATTCCCCATAGGTATGATTTCCCAAGGACCCCCATGATTCCTAAGTTCCCTTTACCCTCCCCAATATCGCCTGATAATCCCCAATGTCCCTTAAAAATCCCCAGTGTTCCTTAGAAATCCCCAATATCTCCTAAAATGGCCAACTTGTTGATTCGATTCCCCAAAGGTATCATTTCTCAAGGACCCCATGATCCCTAAGTTCCCTTTACCTTCTCCAATATCTCCTATAAATCCCCAATGTTCCTAAAAAATTCCCAATATCTCCAAAAATATCCATCTTGTTGATTTGATTCCCCAAAGGTATCATTTCTGAAGGACCCCCATGATTCCTAAGTTCCCTTTACCCTCCCCAATATCTCCTAAAAATCCCCAATGTTCCTTATGAATACCCAACTTCTCCTAAGAGGACCCCCATGATTCCTAAGTTCCCTTTTCCTCTTCCCTATATTTCCTTAAAATACCCAATGTTCCTTAAAAATCCCCAATGTTCCTTAAAAATCCCCAATATCTCCTAAAAATCCCCAATGATGCTTAGGAATCCCCAACTTCTCCTAAAATATCCATTTTGTCGATTAGATTCCCAAAGGTATCATTTACCAAGGACCGCCATGATTCCTAAGTTCCCTTTACTCTCCTATAAATCCCCAATGTTCCTTAAAAATTCCCAATATCTCCAAAAATATCCATCTTGTTGATTAGATTCCCCAAAGGTATCATTTCCCAAGGACCCCCATGACTCCTAAGTTCCCTTTTCCCTCCCCAATATCTCCTAAAAATCCTCAATGTTCCTTAAGAATCCCCAACTTCTCCTAAAATGTCCGACTTGTCGATTAGATTCCCCAAAGGTATCATTTCCCAAGGACCCCCATGATTCCTAAGTTCCCTTTACCCGCCCCAATATTTCCTAAAAATCCCCAATGTTCCTTAAAAATCCCCAATATCTCCTAAAATGGCCAACTTGTTAATTGGATGTCCCAAAGGTATCATTCCCCAAGGGCCCCCATGAATCCTAAATTCCCTTTACCCGCCCCAATATCTCCTAAAAATCCCCAATGTTCCTTAAAACTTGGGAAATGATACTTTTGGGGAATCTAATCGACAAGTCGAACATTTTAGGAGAAGTTGGGGATTCTTAAGGGACATTGGGGATTTTTAGGAGATATTGGGGATGTTTAAGGAACATTGGGGATTTTTAGGAGATATTGGGGCGGGTAAAGGGAACTTTGGAATCATGGGGGTCCTTGGGAAATGATACCTTTGGGGAATCTAATCGACAAGTCGGACATTTTAGGAGAAGTTGGGGATTCTTAAGGGACATTGGGGATTTTTAGGAGATATTGGGGATTTTAAGGGACATTGGGGATTTTTAGGAGATATTGGGGATTTTTAAGGAACATTGGGGATTTTTAAGGAACATTGGGGATTTTTAGGAGATATTGGGAAGGGGAAAGGGGAAGTTAGGAATCATGGGGGTCCTCCTAGGAGAAGTTGGGGATTCTTAAGGAACATTGGGAATTTTTAGGCGATATTGGGGAGGGTAAAGAGAACTTAGGAATCATGGGATCCTTGAGAAATGATACCTTTGGGGAATCTAATCAACAAGTTGGCCAATTTAGGAGATATTGTCGTTTTTTCCAATACATGTAAAGGAATATCAATAATGAAATCCCAATGCTTCGCATCGCTGACGGATCACTTACGGGTCTTCAACAAAGTTGTTTGGCATATAGTCACCTACAATAATACCAAAGTTTTTATTAATTGAACGCTTACAGCGCCACCTAGTGGCAAAAATCAAAAGCTTAAGATTTCTGCAACCATTTGACCAAGTTCTCCCATACAAACTTCAAGCTCGTTGAGCGCCGCCTTAGGGGCTATGCACAAATTACGACACGCTTTAGAAGGGGAGGGGGCGAGGTTTTGCAGAACGTGACGACCCATACAAACAATGGTGAGGTCCCATACAAAAAGCGTGACATAGAGGAGAGGGAGGGTTGAAAAAGGACGAATTTTGCGTGACATAATTTGTGTATCACCCCTAGACTAACTCGATTTCGCTCAAATGCTGAACTTAGCTCCTGGGAGTCCAAAACAGTCGATGCAGGAGGTAAGCCTTGGCATTTTTCGAAATTTATGTTTTTCATATAAGTGTGGGCCACCCTAATACGCCCTTTTCAAATGTTAGTCTAGATAAATGTTAGATTATGCAAAATTGATTCTTAAAAAAATTTTTAAACATCCATAAAGTTTCAGTTGTTGATGAGAGGCTACTGAACCTATATATGGCCATGTTGGCACGAAACACGATGAAAAATATTCACTCAATGTAGACATGAAAAAAGTTTTTGTTAGAAAAACTTTTTTCCCTTAAATATGCCACAGCATTATTGTTTGGAGAAAATGTAGGTAATTGAAATACCTTTCTCCAAAAAAAATCATCGATTTAAAAACATAGGGTTTTTTTGTAATATCGATTTAAATTTTTAAAACCTTTATTTTTCAGTGTAGGAATTAATTTTGTATTTTTTGGATATTTTTCAAAAAAACGTCATGGAATTTCACGATAGTCCGCCATACAACACTTTTTTGTAGGTCTTGTCATTTTTGAGTTACATCGATTTGAAAAAAATCTATGAAAAAAAATGGGCCCTCTACAAATGTTACTCTTGAAAAATGTCGAAAAACAAAATATGCAAAGTTGCTTAGAAAGACCTATTGTTTATGCCCACAATGTTTCGTTCAATTCTGATATGGTGATGCCAGCTCCATAGAAGGGTTTCCGCGAAATTCGTCAAAGAGTGTGCAACAGTTCCACAATTTGCACCAGGTCAAAGACAACAATATTCGCATCACTATTGAGATTGATCCAATACCAACAAAATTCAGAAGGAGAGCGATAATTAATCAACCACAACACCGTAAACGACAATGATAAACAATCCAGTTCGGAAGGCAACTTGAGACACTTTTTCGAGAAACAACAGAAAGCAACAGTAAAACTAGTTCTTCTGTATGCAAACGACAGCGCGGAAATTACAAGCAGGGAAATACGATTCAGCCAAGGTAATATCCGGATACCAAAACTTCATGGTCACGTCACCACAGGAGACGACATCAACTGAATCAACTACATCATCTTCAAGACAAACCAGTATAACAAGAGAGCAACGATACCACTCATCTGAGACCTGACACTAACCAATTGATCTGGGCATTTAACAAGAAGAGGCACATATCAATGGCAAACGAACAACCCCTACGACGAATCAAGAGGAGCAGCAGCGAGTACCAATGAAGTCAATCTCTTGAGGAAGAATGTAAGGAAGTTTTTTTTTTATTCTTAATCACCCAACCTAATTTACAGCTCTATCGTCCACTAGGGCACTACGTAAGCGATTTCAATTGACAGCTGTACCTACAGTATTGTACAGAGCCTAGATGTATTCTTTTTATACTTTATCGAACTGGTTGCCTTTCTGCTGCTTTCACTTTTCTACTCTACATGGTAGAATGATGAGCACAAGGATGATAGGTGGCCATTGTTCCTTTCCAGTCCGATTGGGGGTCCATTATGAGTAGCAATTCGCTGATGTCTAGGTATCCGGGTCCGTTTGAGCCATGGGGCTCACAAGAGGGTCAGTGTCAGACGCTCTCGGTGAAGAGCAACTGACGAAAAATTGCATGTGCCGGGGCTGAGAATCAAACCCATGACCATCCGCATATGAAGCGAACGTGTGACCAACTACGCCACGGGCCCCGGCAATGTAAGGAAGTTATGTAAGGAAGTTATGTAAGGAAGTTATGTAAGGAAGTTAATGCGGTAAATTTGCGATTCTTTTGGAAGTTGAAAAACTGTAATGTAAAATATTTTTAGACACTTACAGGAAAGATGAAGATTAGTATAGAAATTTCAGATTATATATTAACAATCATCGTTAGCATCATCATTTAAATGCTGAGTTTTTTTTTTACGGAGACACATTTTTACCCACATACTTACATTTGAACGTGAAATTTTATACACGTTTAAACTCCGCTAAGTGGGAGGGGATGCATAGACCTAAATTTGCCCACACACTCCGACATTCAAATTTAATTCAACTGAAACAAAAATGCATTTCACCCCACATTCCCAACAGCTGCCGGGGGGATTTTAATTCAATTTTCATCGTAGGGTCTACCCACCTCACGCGCTGCATATTGGAAGCAACGGGAAACATACCATTCGTTACTGACTTTGTTTTTATGACCCATCATCGTCCGGTGGTGGCCGGGTGCGATCGTGTTCAAACACGTGAGTCGAGTCGGTAGGGAGCAAAAATGGTATATGCTAGAAATCCTCTACATAGAGATGAGCGGAAGTTGCATACGTCGATTCGGCTACGCTGTTTGTTTTGTTTACAACAGCTGCCAACTCTTGCTACAAAGCTAGATGTTAAAACTTTGTGCGTGACTTCGTTGTGGTTCAAGTTGTTTTGTTTACATTTTCTAACTATGGTAGAATTTTTTTCCAAATTTTTTTGAAATATTGCTCCACTATTTTCAATCTGAAATTCATTGCAAAAGTGTTACGCTAATCATATCGGCAGAAGTGAAGCAAGAAGCAGCAATGGAAGTTTTTTCGACAAGTTCAGCAACAAAAGTGTCGTCATAAGCATGAGCTTTTGAAAGCAGAATTAATAAATTTTTATCTTTTTACTAAACATACATATGCTGCCAATTTCTCGATTTTAAAAATAAATAATTTTTATTTGTTTAGTTCCGATGGCAATACCATTCAAACGACGCCTTCCTACAAACGATAAGCATGTTCATTTGGCTCACACTTTGACAGTTCTCTCTGCACGATTGGCTCACAATGGCCGCCTCCGCAGATCTCTATAATGTAGGATTACTAGTATATGCTTGGTGGGTCAATGGTCGCTGGGTTTGTTTGGCGGTGACCGATTCCAAGGCTCAATTGTTAATAAGAACCTGTAAAGTTTTGTTTTGGATCTCAAATTTCGTACTGGACGTTGATCAAAACAACATCCTGGTTTCGCGGGGTAGCAACCGCGCAGCGATGCGTTTGTTTTTGTTTTCATGATCGTACACGTTGGGTCCGGTTGGTGTGGTACAGTTTTGATTACGCTTGGTTGGGTTGACGACGATAACGATGATGATGGTAATGATGATAATGACGAGTAGGATAGGTAGAGTACTAGGTTTTGGACTTTGAGTATTTACTTTTAGTAGGATTTTGGATACGCCCAAGTTGGTTCGGGCATTGTTAGGAAGTATCGTGACTATTTCGGCAAGACGAGAGTGCTGGTATGAGTTTTAGACACGCCCAAGCTGGTTCGGGCATTGCTAGGAAATTTAGGCTATAAATACTGAGGCTTTGGCTTCAGTCGGGGCAGTTCAGTTTCAACATTAGAGTAGGCAGCATATCGGATACTTAAGTGTTGAGATCCCATGTGGGACACCTCTAGATACTGTCCTAAGGCTGTAGGTAGGACTTAGTAGTCGGGTCAAGAAGAAGCTAAAAGTATCTCTAGATTGTAAAACTTAGTAGTTCGGTGAAGAAATACAGAAAATGTTAAGGTGATATAAGAAAAAGTGAATCGTTGTAATATAAGATTGATGGTTTGTGATACTTCAATATAGTTTATTAAAAAGATGTCGTCGGACTGTAATGAAATGAAAGATATCACATTCCGTGTAGTGTTTAATGCAGCCCCTGGACGGTACAGGGCGCTTCATCTGGAGGAATATCCAGAGAAATTCCTGGAGGAATTTCCAGAGGAAGTCCTGGAGGAATTTCCAGAGGAATTTCTGAAGGAATGTCTAGCCAAATTCGTAAAGAAATTTACAGGAATTCCTGAAGAAATTTCCAGAGGAATTCCCGGAAGAATTTTCAGAGGAATTCCTGGAAGAATTTCCAGAAGAATTCCTGGAGGAATTTCCAGAGGGATTCCTGAAGGAATTTCCAGCGGAATTCACGGAGGAATTTCCAGAGAAATTCCGGGAAGAATTTCCAGAGAATTCCTGAAGAAATTTCCCGAAGAATTCGCGGAAGAATTTGCAGAGGAATTCCTGGAGGAATTTCCAGAGGAACTCCGGGAGGAATTTCCAGAGGAATTCACGGTGGAATTTCCAGAGGAATTCCTGGAAGAATTTCCGGAGAATTTTTAGAGGAATTTCCAGAGGAATTTCCTCAGGAATCCTGGAGGAATTTCCAGAGGAATTCCTGGAGAAATTTCCAGAGGAATTCCTGAAAGAATTTCCAGAGGAATTCCTGGAAGAATTTCCAGAGGAATTCCTGGAGGAATTTCCAGAGGAATTCCTGAAGGAACTTCCAGAGGAATTTCTGAAGGAATTTCCAGAGGAATTCGTGGAAGAATTTCCAGAGGAATTTCCGGAGGAATTTCCAGAGGAATTTCCGGAGGAATTTCCAGAAGAATTTCCGGAGGAATTTCCAGAGGACTTTCCGGAGGAATTTTCAGAGGAATTCCCGGAGAAATTTCCAGGGGAATTCCCGGAGGAATTTCCATAGGAATTTTCGGAGGAATTCCGGGACGAATTTCCAGAGAATTTTTAGGGGAATTTCCGGACGAATTTCGAGAGGTATTCCGGGAAGAATTTCCAGAGAATTTTTAGAGGAATTTCCAGTTGAATTCCTGGAGGAAAAAAGTTTTTGTTAGAAAAAGTTTTTTCCCTTAAATATGTCACAGCAACCTTGTTTGGAGAAAATGTAGGTAATTGAAATACCGTTCTCCAAAAAAAATCATCGATTTAAAAACATAGGGTTTTTTTGTAATATCGATTTAAATTTTTAAAACCTTTATTTTTCGGTGTAGGAATTAATTTTGTATTTTTGGATATTTTTCAAAAAAACTTCATGGAATTTCACGATAGTCCGCCATACAACACTTTTTTGTAGGTCTTGTCATTTTTGAGTTACATCGATTTGAAAAAAATCTATGAAAAAAATGGGCCCTCTACAAATGTTACTCTTGAAAAATGTCGAAAAATAAAATATGCAAAGTTGCTTAGAAAGACCTATTGTTTATGCCCACAATGTTTCGTTCAATTCTGAGATGGTGATGCCAGCGCCATAGAAAGGTTTCCGCGAAATTCGTCAAAGAGTGTGCAACAGTTCCACAATTTGCACCAGGTCAAAGACAACAATATTCGCATCACTATTGAGATTGATCCAATACCAACAAAATTCAGAAGGAGGGCGATAATTAATCAACCACAACACCGTAAACGACAATGATAAACAATCCAGTTCGGAAGGCAACTTGAGACACTTTTTCGAGAAACAACAGAAAGCAACAGTAAAACTAGTTCTTCTGTATGCAAACGACAGCGCGGAAATTACAAGCAGGGAAATACGATTCAGCCAAGGTAATATCCGGATACCAAAACTTCATGGTCACGTCACCACAGGAGACGACATCAACTGAATCAACTACATCATCTTCAAGACAAACCAGTATAACAGGAGAGCAACGATACCACTCATCTGAGACCTGACACTAACCAATTGATCTGGGCATTTAACAAGAAGAGGCACATATCAATGGCAACCCCTACGACGAATCAAGAGGAGCAGCAGCGAGTACCAATGAAGTCAATCTCTTGAGGAAGAATGTAAGGAAGTTTTTTTTTTATTCTTAATCACCTAACCTAATTTACAGCTCTATCGTCCACTAGGGCACTACGTGAGCGATTTCAATTGACAGCTGTACCTACAGTATTGTACAGAGCCTAGATGTATTCTTTTTATACTTTATCGAACTGGTTGCCTTTCTGCTGCTTTCACTTTTCTACTCTACATGGTAGAATGATGAGCACAAGGATGATAGGTGGCCATTGTTCCTTTCCAGTCCGATTGGGGGTCCATTATGAGTAGCAATTCGCTGATGTCCAGGTATCCGGGTCCGTTTAAGCCATGGGGCTCAGAAGAGGGTCAGTGTCAGACGCTCTCGGTGAAGAGCAACTGACGAAAAATTGCATGTGCCGGGGCTGAGAATCAAACCCATGACCATCCGCATATGAAGCGAACGTGTGACCAACTACGCCACGGGTCCCGGCAATGTAAGGAAGTTATGTAAGGAAGTTATGTGGGCTGCAAAACGGTGAGTCGATAAGGAGAGCATCCAATATAGCTCTGGTCCTCACAAGTTCCTACCTCATGCTTCCACGGGTCAAGCGATGACAAAGACCGCCAGCTAAGAGTTGTGTGCTTAGCTGGTAGTGCAGCCTGGGCACTGTTGTCCTTCTGACTTCAGCTAGATTGAGGAGGTACGATCCGAGTGTCTGTTCACCAAGGAGGTGCGGCTCAAACAGCGTCTGTTCTGGCATCCAGCGGCTGAGTAAGAAACGCTGCACCACGCCCAGCTAGATCCAAGGTGGTAGCCCCATCAGCGTGGTCGTCCTAGTGTTGGTTGGGACGTTAAACAGAACTGGCACGATGGCCCTCCGGCGAGACAGGAGTGTTGGCGTAGGCCCAATAAGCCACCCGTAAAAATCCCCATTGCGAATAACATAGGAGAAAATACGACTCGATACAATCGGCAAAGACCCACGCGACGAAATAAGGACTACGATTGGAAACTTGGAACATGGAATTGCAAGTCACTAGGTTTCGCAGGATGTGACAGGATAATCTACGACGAACTACATCCCCGCAACTTCGACATCGTGGCGTTGCAGGAACTTTGTTGGACTGGACAGAAAGTGTGGAAAAGCGGGCATCGAGCGGCTACCTTCTACCAAAGCTGTGGCACCACCAATGAACTGGGAACAGGATTTATAGTGTTGGGCAAGATGCGACAACGTGTGATCGGGTGGCAGCCGATCAACGCAAGGATGTGCATGTTGAGAGTTAAGGGCCGTTTCTTTAACTACAGCATCATCAACGTCCACTGCCCACACGAAGGGAGACCCGATGACGAGAAAGAAGCGTTCTACGCGCAATTAGAGCAAACATACGATGGTTGCTCGCCGCGTGACGTGAAAATCGTTGTCGGCGACATGAACGCGCAGGTAGGAAGGGAGGAAATGTACAGACAGGTAATCGGGCGAAACAGCCTGCACGCCGTATCGAATGATAACGGCCAGCGATGCGTAAACTTTGCAGCCTCCCGTGGTATGGTAGTCCGAAGCACCTTCTTCCCCCGCAAAGATATCCACAAAGCCACCTGGAGATCACCCGACCATCAAACAGAAATCCAAATCGACCACGTTCTAATCGACGGTAAATTCTTCTCAGATATAACCAACGTCCGCACATACCGCAGTGCGAATATAGATTCGGATCACTACTTAGTCGCTGTATGCATGCGCTCAAAACTTTCGACAGTTATCACCACGCGTCGAAGTCGAACGCCGCGGCTCAACATCGAGCAACTTCGTAACGTAGAAGTGGCTCAAGACTACGCGCAGCAGTTAGCAGTGGCCCTACCAACGGAAGAGCAGCTTGGCGCAGCTACACTTGAAGATGGCTGGAGGGACATCCGATCCGCCATAGGTAGTACCTCGGCTACAGCACTAGGTTTCGCGGCTCCGAATCACAGAAACGACTGGTACGACGGCGAATGTGAACAGTTGAAAAACAAGAAGAATGCAGCATGGGCGAGAATGCTGCAACACCGTACGAGAGCGAATGAGGCACGTTACAAACAGACGCGGAACAGGCAGAACTCAGTCTTCCGGATGAAGAAGCGCCAGCAGGAAGAACGAGATCGCGAAGCGATGGAAGAGCTGTACCGCGCTAAGGACACACGAAAGTTCTACGAGAAGCTGAACCGCTCGCGCAGAGGCTTTGTGTCACAAGCCGACATGTGCCGAGATAATCACGGGAATATTCTCACGAGCGAGCGTGAGGTGGTCGAGAGGTGGCGGCAGCATTACGATGAGCACCTCAATGGCGACGTTGCAAGTAGCGAAGGTGGCGTGGTAACAGATCTAGGAGTATGTGCACAGGACGAAAGACTTCCGGCCCCTGACCTTCAAGAGATTGAGGAGGAGGTTGGCCGGTTGAAAAACAACAAAGCCGCTGGAGCAGATCAACTACCAAGCGAGCTTCTAAAATACGGTGGAGAAGCACTGGTGAGAGCACTACACTGGGTCATTACCAAGATTTGGGAGGAGGAAGTATTACCGGAGGAATGGATGGAAGGTATCGTGTGTCCCATCTACAAAAAGGGCGACAAGTTGGATTGCGGGAACTACCGCGCGATCACACTACTGAGCGCTGCCTACAAGATACTCTCTCAAATTTTATGCCGCCGTCTATCACCGATTGCAAGAGAGTTCGTGGGGCAATATCAGGCTGGATTTATGGGTGAACGCGCTACAACGGACCAGATGTTCGCCATCCGCCAGGTGTTGCAGAAATGCCGCGAATACAACGTGCCCACACATCACTTGTTCATCGATTTCAAATCGGCGTATGATACAATCGATCGAGAACAGCTATGGCAGATTATGCACGAATACGGATTCCCGGATAAACTGATACGGTTGATCAAGGCGACGATGGATCGAGTGATGTGCGTAGTTCGAGTATCAGGGACACTCTCGAGTCCCTTCGAATCTCGCAGAGGGTTACGGCAAGGTGATGGTCTTTCGTGCTTGCTGTTCAACATTGCTTTGGAGGGTGTAATAAGAAGAGCGGGGATAAACACGAGTGGGACGATCTTCACGAAGTCCGTTCAGCTGCTTGGTTTCGCCGATGATATTGATATTATTGCTCGTAAATTTGAGACGATGGCGGAAACGTACATCCGACTAAAGAGTGAAGCCAGGCGAATCGAAATAGTCATTAATGTGTCGAAAACAAAGTACATGATGGCAAAGGGCTCCAGGGAGGAATCACCGCGCCCGCCACCCCGAATTCATATCGACGGTGATGAAATCGAGGCGGTTGAAGAATTCGTGTACTTGGGCTCACTGGTGACCGCCGACAACGACACCAGCAGAGAAATTCAGAGGCGCATTGTGGCAGGAAATCGTTCTTACTTTGGACTCCGCAGAACTCTACGATCGAATAAAGTTCGCCGTAACACGAAGTTAACCATCTACAAAACGCTGATTAGACCGGTCGTCCTCTATGGGCACGAAACATGGACCCTACGTGCAGAGGACCAACGCGCCCTTGGAGTTTTCGAACGGAAGGTGTTGCGTACCATCTACGGCGGAGTGCAGATGGAAGACGGCACTTGGAGAAGGCGAATGAACCACGAGCTGCATCAGCTGCTGGGAGAACCAACCATCGTCCATACCGCGAAAATCGGGAGGCTACGGTGGGCGGGTCACGTCATCAGGATGTCGGAGAGCAACCCGACTAAAATGGTTCTCGAGAGCCATCCGACCGGTACAAGAAGACGTGGAGCGCAGCGAGCTAGGTGGGTCGACCAAGTGGAGGACGATCTGCGGACCCTACGCAGAGTGCGGAACTGGAGACAAACAGCCATGGACCGAGTGGAATGGAGGCGGCTACTATGTACAGCAGAGGCCACCCCGGCCTTAGCCTGACCGGCAAGGTAAGTAAGTAAGGAAGTTATGTAAGGAAGTTATGTAAGGAAGTTAATGCGGTAAATTTGCGATTCTTTTGGAAGTTGAAAAACTGTAATGTTAAACATTTTGAGACACTTACAGGGAAGATGAAGATTAGTATAGAAATTTCATATTATATATTAACAATCATCGTTAGCATCATCATTTAAATGCTGAGTTTTTTTTTACGGAGACACATTTTTACCCACATACTTACATTTGAACGTGAAATTTTATACACGTTCAAACTCCGCTAAGTGGGAGGGGATGCATAGACCTAAATTTGCCAACACACTCCGACATTCAAATTTAATTCAACTGAAACAAAAATGCATTTCACCCCACATTCCCAACAGCTGCCGGGGGGATTTTAATTCAATTTTCATCGTAGGGTCTACCCACCTCACGCGCTGCATATTGGAAGCAACGGGAAACATACCATTCATTACTGACTTTGTTTTTATGACCCATCATCGTCCGGTGGTGGCCGGGTGCGATCGTGTTCAAACACGTGAGTCGAGTCGGTAGGGAGCAAAAATGGTATATGCTAGAAATCCTCTACATAGAGATGAGCGGAAGTTGCATACGTCGATTCGGCAACGCTGTTTGTTTTGTTTACAACAGCTGCCAACACTTGCTACAAAGCTAGATGTTCAAACTTTGTGCGTGACTTCGTTGTGGTTCAAGTTGTTTTGTTTACATTTTCTAACTATGGTAGAATTTTTTTCCAAATTTTTTGAAATATTGCTCCGCTATTTTAAATCTGAAATTCATTGCAAAAGTGTTACGCTAATCATATCGGCAGAAGTGAAGCAAGAAGCAGCAAAGGAAGTTTTTTCGACAAGTTCAGCAACAAAAGTGTCGTCATAAGCATGAGCTTTTGAAAGCAGAATTAATAAATTTTTATCTTTTTACTAAACATACATATGCCGCCAATTTCTCGATTTTAAAAATAAATAATTTTTATTTATTTAGTTCCGATGGCAATACCATTCAAACGACGCCTTCCTACGAACGATAAGCATGTTCATTTGGCTCACACTTTGACAGTTCTCTCTGCACGATTGGCTCACAATGGCCGCCTCCGCAGATCTCTATAATGTAGGATTACTAGTATATGCTTGGTGGGTCAATGGTCGCTGGGTTTGTTTGGCGGTGACCGATTCCAAGGCTCAATTGTTAATAAGAACCTGTAAAGTTTTGTTTTGGATCTCAAATTTCGTACTGGACGTTGATCAAAACAACATCCGTACGGTGTCCTGGTTTCGCGGGGTAGCAACCGCGCAGCGATGCGTTTGTTTTTGTTTTCATGATCGTACACGTTGGGTCCGGTTGGTGTGGTACAGTTTTGATTACGCTTGGTTGGGTTGACGACGATAACGATGATGATGGTAATGATGATAATGACGAGTAGGATAGGTAGAGTACTAGGTTTTGGACTTTGAGTATTTACTTTTAGTAGGATTTTGGATACGCCCAAGTTGGTTCGGGCATTGTTAGGAAGTATCGTGACTATTTCGGCAAGACGAGAGTGCTGGTATGAGTTTTAGACACGCCCAAGCTGGTTCGGGCATTGCTAGGAAATTTAGGCTATAAATACTGAGGCTTTGGCTTCAGTCGGGGCAGTTCAGTTTCAACATTAGAGTAGGCAGCATATCGGATACTTAAGTGTTGAGATCCCATGTGGGACACCTCTAGATACTGTCCTAAGGCTGTAGGTAGGACTTAGTAGTCGGGTCAAGAAGAAGCTAGAAGTATCTCTAGATTGTTAAACTTAGTAGTTCGGTGAAGAAATACAGAAAATGTTAAGGTGATATAAGAAAAAGTGAATCGTTGTAATATAAGATTGATGGTTTGTGATACTTCAATATAGTTTATTAAAAAGATGTCGTCGGACTGTAATGAAATGAAAGATATCACATTCCGTGTAGTGTTTAATGCAGCCCCTGGACGGTACAGGGCGCTTCATCTGGAGGAATATCCAGAGAAATTCCTGGAGGAATTTCCAGAGGAAGTCCTGGAGGAATTTCCAGAGGAATTTCTGAAGGAATGTCTAGCCAAATTCGTAAAGAAATTTACAGGAATTCCTGAAGAAATTTCCAGAGGAATTCCCGGAAGAATTTTCAGAGGAATTCCTGGAAGAATTTCCAGAGGAATTCCTGGAGGAATTTCCAGAGGGATTCCTGAAGGAATTTCCAGCGGAATTCACGGAGGAATTTCCAGAGAAATTCCGGGAAGAATTTCCAGAGAATTCCTAAAGAAATTTCCCGAAGAATTCGCGGAAGAATTTGCAGAGGAATTCCTGGAGGAATTTCCAGAGGAACTCCGGGAGGAATTTCCAGAGGAATTCACGGTGGAATTTCCAGAGGAATTCCTGGAAGAATTTCCGGAGAATTTTTAGAGGAATTCACGGAGGAATTTCCAGAGAAATTCCGGGAAGAATTTCCAGAGAATTCCTAAAGAAATTTCCCGAAGAATTCGCGGAAGAATTTGCAGAGGAATTCCTGGAGGAATTTCCAGAGGAACTCCGGGAGGAATTTCCAGAGGAATTCACGGTGGAATTTCCAGAGGAATTCCTGGAAGAATTTCCGGAGAATTTTTAGAGGAATTTCCAGAGGAATTTCCACAGGAATCCTGAAGAAATTTCCAGAGGAATTCCTGAAAAAATTTCCAGAGGAATTCCTGGAAGAATTTCCAGAGGAATTCCTGAAGGAATTTCCAGAGGAATTCCTGAAGGAACTTCCAGAGGAATTTCTGAAGGAATTTCCAGAGGAATTCGTGGAAGAATTTCCGGAGGAATTTCCAGAGGAATTTCCAGAAGAATTTCCGGAGGAATTTCCAGAGGACTTTCCGGAGGAATTTTCAGAGGAATTCCCGGAGGAATTTCCAGGGGAATTCCCGGAGGAATTTCCATAGGAATTTTCGGAGGAATTCCGGGACGAATTTCCAGAGAATTTTTAGAGGAATTTCCGGACGAATTTCGAGAGGTATTCCGGGAAGAATTTCCAGAGAATTTTTAGAGGAATTTCCAGTTGAATTCCTGGAGGAATTTCAAGAGGAATTCTTGAAGGAATCCTAGAAATTTTCTGGAATTTCTGAAGAAATTTCCAAAAGAAATTCCCGGAGGAATTTCCAGAGGAATTACCGGAGGAATTTTCTGAGGAATTCCTGGAGGTATTTCCAGAGGAATTCTCGAAGGAATTTCCAGAGGAATTTCCAGAAGAATATCTGGAGGAATTTCCAGAGGAATTCCTGAAGGAATTTTCAGACGAATTCCTGATTAAATTTCCAAAGGATTTTCCAGAGGCATTCCTGAAGGAATTTCCAGAGGGTTTTCTAGAGGAATTTCTGGAGAAATTCTCGGAGGAATTCCTGGTGAAATTCTCAGAGGAATTCCTCTCAAAATTCCTGGAGGAATTCCTAGAGGAATTACAGGAATTGCCTAAAGCAATTTCTGGGGAAATTCTCAGAGAAATTCCTTCTGGAATTCCTCAGGTAATTCCTTCATGCATTCCTCTGGAAGTTCTTTCAGGAATTCCTCTGGAAATTCCGTCAGGAATTCCTTTGGAAATTGTTTCCGGAATTCCTCAGGAAATTCCTGCGGGAATTCCTCTGAAAATTCCTCCAGGAATTCCTCTGGAAACTCTTCCGGGAATTCCTCTAGAAATTCCCTCAGGAATTCCTTTGGAAATTCAGGAATGCTTCCGGAAATTCCTCCAAGAATTTATCTGGCAATTCCTCTAGGAATTTCTCTGAAAATTTCCATTAATTCCATCATGAAAAAATCCATTAAGTACGTCACGGTCCTAGGGGGGAGGGGGGGTTTGTCAAAGTGTGACAAGCAATGTATTAAATATAGGAAAAACCCGTACGAAGGGGGGAGGGGGGTCTAAAATTCCCAATTTTAGCGTGACGTACTTAATGGATGCTCCCCAGTAGTTTTTATGAAAATTCCTCCAGCAATTCCTTTGAAACTTTTTCTAGAAATTACTCTGGAATTTCCTTCAGAAATTCCTGTGCAAATTCCTTTGAATATTTCTCCATGAATTCCTTTGAAACAGTATCTGTTTAAGAATTCTTTCACGAATTTTTCAGGAAAACTCGGAATTCCTTAGAAAATTAATCCTGGAATTCCTTTGGAATTTGGGGGTGGAAGCTCAGGTAAAATATTATCTCCTGGGCGCCCATTAAAAACACCACCCCCGGCGAAGACTGGCGCTCGAGCCTAGCTATTTAGCACTGTAGTTGGAGGAAATGCCAATGCAGAACCCGTAGCTTCCGGGAAGGTAAGCCCAGCTCCCTGGGTTAGTGGGTTGGTGTCAGGTCCTGCGAGCCAGCCGTAAAAAAGACTAGCACCGGAAAATCAACAAGAGAAGAATGCGAACCGATACCAATGGCGACGACCACAGCGACGAAAAGGGACTTGCGATTGGAAGCTCGGTACGTGGAACTGCAGATCTCTCAACTTCATCGGGAGCACCCGCATACTCGCCGATATACTGAAGGACCGCGGGTTCGGAATCGTAGCGCTGCAGGAGGTGTGTTGGACAGGATCTATGGTGCGAACGTTTAGAGGTAATCATACCATCTACCAGAGTTGCGGCAACACACGTGAGCTGGGAACAGCTTTTATAGTGATGGGTGACATGCAGAGGCGCGTGATCGGTTGGTGGCCGATCGACGAAAGAATGTGCAGGTTGAGGATCAAGGGCCGATTCTTCAACATTAGCATAATAAACGTGCACAGCCCTCACTTCGGAAGCACTGATGATGACAAAGACGCATTTTACGCGCAGCTCGAACGCGAGTACGACCGCTGCCCAAACCACGACGTCAAGATCATCATAGGGGATCTAAACGCTCAGGTAGGCCAGGAGGAGGAATTCAGACCGACGATTGGAAAGTTCAGCGCCCACCAGCTGACGAACGAAAATGGCCTACGCCTCATCGATTTCGCCGCCTCCAAGAACATGGCCATTCGTAGCACCTTCTTCCAGCACAGCCTCCCGTATCGTTACACCTGGAGATCACCACAACAAACGGAATCGCAAATCGACCACGTTCTGATTGATGGACGGCACTTCTCCTACATTATCGATGTCGGGACCTATCGTGGCGCTAATATCGACTCTGATCACTACCTGGTGATGGTTAAACTGCGCCCAAAACTCTCCGTTATTAATAACGTACATTACCGGCGGCCGCCCCGGTACGATCTAGAGCGACCGAAGCAACCGAATGTCGCCACCGCATACGCGCAGAATATAGAGGCAGCGTTGCCGGACGAGGGTGTGCTCGATGTGGCCCCTCTAGAGGACTGCTGGAGTACAGTCAAAGCAGCCATCAACAACGCAGCCGAGAGCACTATCGGGTACGTAGAGCGGAGTCGACGAAACGATTGGTTCGACGAGGAGTGCAGAGCGGTTCTGGAGGAGAAGGATGCAGCGCGGGTGGTAATGCTGCAGCATGGAACCCGACAGAATGTGGAGCGATACAGACACAAGCGGAAGCAGCAGACCCGTCTCTTCCGGGAGAAAAAGCGCCGCCTGGAAGAAGCGGAGTGCGAGGAAATGGAACTGCTGTGCCGTTCACAGGAAACACGGAAGTTCTATCAGAAGCTCAACGCATCCCGCAAAGGCTACGTGCCGCAAGCCGAAATCTGCAAGGATAAGGACGGGAGCCTCCTGACGGACAAACGTGAGGTGATCGAAAGGTGGAAGCAGCACTTCGATGAGCACCTGAATGGCGAAGAGAATGTAGGCACGGAGGACCAAGGCAGCGGAGGAAATGACTATGTTGGTGCAGCAGAGGACGGGAACGAACCAACTCCCATGCTGAGGGAAGTTAAGGATGCCATCCACCAGCTCAAAAACAACAAAGTGGCTGGTAAGGACGGTATCGCAGCAGAACTCATCAAGATGGGCCCGGAAAAGTTGGCCACCTGTCTGCACCAGTTAGTAGTCAAGATCTGGGAAACCGAACAGCTACCGGAGGAGTGGAAGGAAGGGATAATCTGTCCCATCCACAAGAAAGGCGACAAGTTAATGTGTGAGAACTTTCGAGCGATCACCATTTTGAATGCCGCCTACAAAGTGCTATCCCAGATCATCTTCCGTCGTCTCTCACCTAAAGTAAATGAGTTCGTGGGAAGTTACCAAGCCGGTTTCATCGACGGCCGGTCGACAACGGACCAGATCTTCACCTGTACGGCAAGTCCTCCAGAAATGCCGTGAATACCAGGTCCCAACGCACCACCTGTTCATCGACTTCAAAGCGGCATACGACAGTATCAACCGCACAGAGCTATGGAAAATTATGGACGAGAACAGCTTTCCCGGGAAGCTGACTAGACTGATAAGAGCAACGATGGACGGTGTGCAGAACAGCGTAAGGATTTCGGGTGAACTATCCAGTTCATTTGAATCACGACGGGGACTACGACAAGGTGATGGACTTTCCTACCTACTATTCAACATCGCCCTGGAAGGTGTGATGCGACGAGCCGGGCTCAACAGCCGGGGTACGATATTCACGAAATCCAGCCAATTTGTTTGTTTTGCGGATGACATGGATATTATTGCTAGAACATTTGGAACGGTGGCAGAACAGTACACCCGCCTGAAACGTGAAGCAGCAAAGGTCGGACTGGTGGTGAATGCGGCTAAGACAAAGTACATGCTGGTAGGTGGGACTGAGCGCGACAGGACAAGCCTTGGCAGCAATGTTACGATAGACGGGGATACTTTCGAGGTGGTAGAGGAATTCGTCTACCTTGGTTCCTTGCTAACGGCTGACAATAACGTGAGCCGTGAAATACGAAGGCGCATCATCAGTGGAAGTCGTGCCTACTATGGGATGTCCATCTAGCTGGCAGGACACTTTTCATAAAACCAAAAATAAAGACCGTTAAGTGAGTGTACCAAGTGCGTACCATAGCGTACCTAACGGGATTTTGAACGTACCTGACGAATTCTTAGAAAACAGGTGTCCTGCTGGATAGATGGTGGTTTTTTCGAAAATCTCCATGAATCTTTCCGACGCTAAGGTTTTCTGCATGTACCAACAGCGTACCTTCCGAATCTGACCTCCTTTTTTAACGTACCTCAAAATTTCTCATACTTTCTTACATAAAACTTTTCAAATTACATTATATGTTTAATAAAACAGCTTCATTGCATTCCTTGTAAAATTCTAGGTATGTTTGACCTAAAAAAGTTTATACTTAAGTTCAAATTTGACTAATTTATGGCAAAAAACGTATTTTAAATAAGTTTAAGCAATATACTTGATAAACTCCTGAAAGTATGCTAACCAAGTATCATTACAAATAAAAGCCTAAATGTATGCAATAGGAAAAACACAAAAACAGCTCTAAGAGATAACTGACTGGTAATAACATAACATATTGATTGAACATAATATAAAATGAAAATAATACTAAAATAGATAATTTCGTTGAAAATTTCTCATAAGTAATATAAATCTCACTTACTTAACTTAATTTCATCCCAGCAGCATTGCTAGAAGTATAAAATATGTGTTGCAAGTATTCACATTAAACGTACCTCGAAAATAATTGACTTAGTTGAACTAATTCGTGTTATATAAAAGAATAAGTGAAAATTATGCTTCTTCAGAGAAATCTATTGAGTACGTTGCATAAATCTCACTGAATTGTTAATAACTCGACTTGGTATTATTGTTGGATGTATAAAATATGTTTTACAAGTATTCACATTCAACGTACCTCGAAAATAATTGACTTAGTTGAACTAATTCGTGTTATATAAGAGAATAAGTGAAAATTATGCTTCTTCAGAGAAATCTGTTAGGTACGTTGCATAAATCTCACTGAATTGGTCATAACTCGACTTGGCATTATTGTTGGATGTATAAAATATGTTTTACAAGTATTCACATTCAACGTACCTCGAAAATAATTGACTTAGTTGAACTAATTCGTGTTATATAAGAGCATAAGTGAAAATTGTGCTTCTTCAAAGAAATCTGTTAGGTACGTTGCATAAATCTCATTGAATTGTTAATAACTCGACTTGGTATTATTGTTGGATGTTTAAAATATGTTTTACAAGTATTCACATTCAACGTACCTCGAAAATAATTGACTTAGTTGAACTAATTCGTGTTATATAAGAGCATAAGTGAAAATTATGCTTCTTCAAAGAAATCTGTTAGGTACGTTGCATAAATCTCACTGAATTGTTAATAACTCGACTTGGTATTATTGTTGGATGTTTAAAATATGTTTTGCAAGTATTCACATTCAACGTACCTCGAAAATATTTGACTTAGTTGAACTAATTCGTGTTATATAAGAGAATAAGTGAAAATTATACTTCTTCAAAGAAATCTGTTAGGTACGTTGCATAAATCTCACTGAATTGTTAATAACTCGACTTGGTATTATTGTTGGATGTTTAAAATATGTTTTACAAGTATTCACATTCAACGTACCTCGAAAATAATTGACTTAGTTGAACTAATTCGTGTTATATAAGAGAATAAGTGAAAATTATGCTTCTTCAAAGAAATCTGTTAGGTACGTTGCATAAATCTCATTGAATTGTTAATAACTCGACTTGGTATTATTGTTGGATGTTAAAAATATGTTTTACAAGTATTCACATTCAACGTACCTCGAAAATAATTGACTTAGTTGAACTAATTCGTGTAATATAAGAGAATAAGTGAAAATTATGCTTCTTCAAAGAAATCTGTTTGGTACGTTGCATAAATCTCACTGAATTGTTAATAACTCGACTTGGTATTATTGTTGGATGTATAAAATATGTTTTACAAGTATTCACATTCAACGTACCTCGAAAATAATTGACTTAGTTGAACTAATTCGTGTTATATAAGAGAATAAATGAAAATTATGCTTCTTCAGAGAAATCTATTAGGTACGTTGCATAAATCTCACTGAATTGTTAATAACTCGACTTGGTATTATTGTTGGATGTTTAAAATATGTTTTGCAAGTATTCACATTCAACGTACCTCGAAAATAATTGACTTAGTTGAACTAATTCGTGTTATATAAGAGAATAAGTGAATGCTTCTACAGAGAAATCTAGTAGGTACGTTGCATAAATCTCACTGAATTGTTAATAACTCGACTTGGTATTATTGTTGGATGTATAAAATATGTTTTGCAAGTATTCACATTAAACGTACCTCGAAAATAATTGACTTAGTTGAACTAATTCGTGTTATATAAGAGAATAAGTGAAAATTATGCTTCTTCAGAGAAATCTGTTAGGTACGTTGCATAAATCTCACTGAATTGTTAATAACTCGACTTGGTATTATTGTTGGATGTATAAAATATGTTTTGCAAGTATTCACATTCAACGTACCTCGAAAATAATTGACTTAGTTGAACTAATTCGTGTTATATAAGAGAATAAGTGAAAATTATGCTTCTTCAAAGAAATCTGTTAGGTACGTTGCATAAATCTCACTGAATTGTTAATAACTCGACTTGGTATTATTGTTGGATGTATAAAATATGTTTTGCAAGTATTCACATTCAACGTACCTCGAAAATAATTGACTTAGTTTAACTAATTCGTGTTATATAAGAGAATAAGTGAAAATTATGCTTCTTCAAAGAAATTTGTTAGGTACGTTGCATAAATCTCACTGAATTGTTAATAACTCGACTTGGTATTATTGTTGGATGTATAAAATATGTTTTACAAGTATTCACATTCAACGTACCTCATAAATAATTGACTTAGTTGAACTAATTCGTGTTATATAAGAGAATAAATGAAAATTATGCTTCTTCAGAGAAATCTATTAGGTACGTTGCATAAATCTCACTGAATTGTTAATAACTCGACTTGGTATTATTGTTGGATGTATAAAATATGTTTTACAAGTATTCACATTCAACGTACCTCGAAAATAATTGACTTAGTTGAACTAATTCGTGTTATATAAGAGAATAAATGAAAATTATGCTTCTTCAGAGAAATCTATTAGGTACGTTGCATAAATCTCACTGAATTGTTAATAACTCGACTTGGTATTATTGTTGGATGTTTAAAATATGTTTTGCAAGTATTCACATTCAACGTACCTCGAAAATAATTGACTTAGTTGAACTAATTCGTGTTATATAAGAGAATAAGTGAATGCTTCTACAGAGAAATCTAGTAGGTACGTTGCATAAATCTCACTGAATTGTTAATAACTCGACTTGGTATTATTGTTGGATGTATAAAATATGTTTTGCAAGTATTCACATTAAACGTACCTCGAAAATAATTGACTTAGTTGAACTAATTCGTGTTATATAAGAGAATAAGTGAAAATTATGCTTCTTCAGAGAAATCTGTTAGGTACGTTGCATAAATCTCACTGAATTGTTAATAACTCGACTTGGTATTATTGTTGGATGTATAAAATATGTTTTGCAAGTATTCACATTCAACGTACCTCGAAAATATTTGACTTAGTTGAACTATATAAGAGAATAAGTGAAAATTATGCTTCTTCAAAGAAATCTGTTAGGTACGTTGCATAAATCTCACTGAATTGTTAATAACTCGACTTGGTATTATTGTTGGATGTATAAAATATGTTTTGCAAGTATTCACATTCAACGTACCTCGAAAATAATTGACTTAGTTGAACTAATTCGTGTTATATAAGAGAATAAGTGAAAATTATGCTTCTTCAAAGAAATCTGTTAGGTACGTTGCATAAATCTCACTGAATTGTTAATAACTCGACTTGGTATTATTGTTGGATGTATAAAATATGTTTTACAAGTATTCACATTCAACGTACCTCGAAAATAATTGACTTAGTTGAACTAATTATTGTTGGATGTATAAAATATGTTTTGCAAGTATTCACATTCAACGTACCTCGAAAATATTTAACTTAGTTGAACTAATTCGTGTTATATAAGAGAATAAGTAAAAATTATGCTTCTTCAAAGAAATCTGTTAGGTACGTTGCATAAATCTCACTGAATTGTTAATAACTCGACTTGGTATTATTGTTGGATGTATAAAATATGTTTTGCAAGTATTCACATTCAACGTACCTCGAAAATAATTGACTTAGTTGAACTAATTCGTGTTATACAAGAGAATAAGTGAATGCTTCTACAGAGAAATCTAGTAGGTACGTTGCATAAATCTCACTGAATTGTTAATAACTCGACTTGGTATTATTGTTGGATGTATAAAATATGTTTTACAAGTATTCACATTCAACGTACCTCGAAAATAATTGACTTAGTTGAACTAATTCGTGTTATATAAGAGAATAAGTGAAAATTATGCTTCTTCAAAGAAATCTGTTAGGTACGTTGCATAAATCTCACTGAATTGTTAATAACTCGACTTGGTATTATTGTTGGATGTATAAAATATGTTTTGCAAGTATTCACATTCAACGTACCTCGAAAATAATTGACTTAGTTGAACTAATTCGTGTTATATAAGAGAATAAGTGAAAATTATGCTTCTTCAAAGAAATCTGTTAGGTACGTTGCATAAATCTCACTGAATTGTTAATAACTCGACTTGGTATTATTGTTGGATGTATAAAATATGTTTTGCAAGTATTCACATTCAACGTACCTCGAAAATAATTGACTTAGTTTAACTAATTCGTGTTATATAAGAGAATAAGTGAAAATTATGCTTCTTCAAAGAAATTTGTTAGGTACGTTGCATAAATCTCACTGAATTGTTAATAACTCGACTTGGTATTATTGTTGGATGTATAAAATATGTTTTACAAGTATTCACATTCAACGTACCTCGAAAATAATTGACTTAGTTGAACTAATTCGTGTTATATAAGAGAATAAGTGAAAATTATGCTTCTTCAAAGAAATCTGTTAGGTACGTTGCATAAATCTCACTGAATTGTTAATAACTCGACTTGGTATTATTGTTGGATGTATAAAATATGTTTTGCAAGTATTCACATTCAACTTACCTCGAAAATAATAGACTTAGTTGAACTAATTCGTGTTATATAAGAGAATAAGTGAAAATTATGCTTCTTCAGAGAAATCTATTAGGTATGTTGCATAAATCTCACTGAATTGTTAATAACTCGACTTGGTATTATTGTTGGATGTATAAAATATGTTTTGCAAGTATTCACATTCAACGGACCTCGAAAATAATTGACTTAGTTGAACTAATTCGTGTTATATAAGAGAATAAGTGAATGCTTCTACAGAGAAATCTAGTAGGTACGTTGCATAAATCTCACTGAATTGTTAATAACTCGACTTGGTATTATTGTTGGATGTATAAAATATGTTTTACAAGTATTCACATTCAACGTACCTCGAAAATAATTGACTTAGTTGAACTAATTCGTGTTATATAAGAGAATAAGTGAAAATTATGCTTCTTCAAAGAAATCTGTTAGGTACGTTGCATAAATCTCACTGAATTGTTAATAACTCGACTTGGTATTATTGTTGGATGTTTAAAATATGTTTTACAAGTATTCACATTCAACGTACCTCGAAAATAATTGACTTAGTTGAACTAATTCGTGTTATATAAGAGAATAAGTGAAAATTATGCTTCTTCAAAGAAATCTGTTAGGTACGTTGCATAAATCTCACTGAATTGTTAATAACTCGACTTGGTATTATTGTTGGATGTATAAAATATGTTTTGCAAGTATTCACATTCAACGTACCTCGAAAATAATAGACTTAGTTGAACTAATTCGTGTTATATAAGAGAATAAGTGAAAATTATGCTTCTTCAGAGAAATCTATTAGGTATGTTGCATAAATCTCACTGAATTGTTAATAACTCGACTTGGTATTATTGTTGGATGTATAAAATATGTTTTGCAAGTATTCACATTCAACGGACCTCGAAAATAATTGACTTAGTTGAACTAATTCGTGTTATATAAGAGAATAAGTGAATGCTTCTACAGAGAAATCTAGTAGGTACGTTGCATAAATCTCACTGAATTGTTAATAACTCGACTTGGTATTATTGTTGGATGTATAAAATATGCTTTACAAGTATTCACATTCAACGTACCTCGAAAATAATTGACTTAGTTGAACTAATTCGTGTTATATAAGAGAATAAGTGAAAATTATGCTTCTTCAAAGAAATTTGTTAGGTACGTTGCATAAATCTCACTGAATTGTTAATAACTCGACTTGGTATTATTGTTGGATGTATAAAATATGTTTTGCAAGTATTCATATTCAACGTACCTCGAAAATATTTGACTTAGTTGAACTAATTCGTGTTATATAAGAGAATAAGTGAAAATTATACTTCTTCAAAGAAATCTGTTAGGTACGTTGCATAAATCTTATTGAATTGTTAATAACTTGACTTGGTATTATTGTTGGATGTTTAAAATATGTTTTACAAGTATTCACATTCAACGTACCTCGAAAATAATTGACTTAGTTGAACTAATTCGTGTTATATAAGAGCATAAGTGAAAATTATGCTTCTTCAAAGAAATCTGTTAGGTACGTTGCATAAATCTCACTGAATTGTTAATAACTCGACTTGGTATTATTGTTGGATGTATAAAATATGTTTTACAAGTATTCACATTCAACGTACCTCGAAAATAATTGACTTAGTTGAACTAATTCGTGTTATATAAGAGAATAAATGAAAATTATGCTTCTTCAGAGAAATCTATTAGGTACGTTGCATAAATCTCACTGAATTGTTAATAACTCGACTTGGTATTATTGTTGGATGTTTAAAATATGTTTTGCAAGTATTCACATTCAACGTACCTCGAAAATAATTGACTTAGTTGAACTAATTCGTGTTATATAAGAGAATAAGTGAATGCTTCTACAGAGAAATCTAGTAGGTACGTTGCATAAATCTCACTGAATTGTTAATAACTCGACTTGGTATTATTGTTGGATGTATAAAATATGTTTTGCAAGTATTCACATTAAACGTACCTCGAAAATAATTGACTTAGTTGAACTAATTCGTGTTATATAAGAGAATAAGTGAAAATTATGCTTCTTCAGAGAAATCTGTTAGGTACGTTGCATAAATCTCACTGAATTGTTAATAACTCGACTTGGTATTATTGTTGGATGTATAAAATATGTTTTGCAAGTATTCACATTCAACGTACCTCGAAAATATTTGACTTAGTTGAACTATATAAGAGAATAAGTGAAAATTATGCTTCTTCAAAGAAATCTGTTAGGTACGTTGCATAAATCTCACTGAATTGTTAATAACTCGACTTGGTATTATTGTTGGATGTATAAAATATGTTTTGCAAGTATTCACATTCAACGTACCTCGAAAATAATAGACTTAGTTGAACTAATTCGTGTTATATAATAGAATAAGTGAAAATTATGCTTCTTCAAAGAAATCTGTTAGGTACGTTGCATAAATCTCACTGAATTGTTAATAACTCGACTTGGTATTATTGTTGGATGTATAAAATATGTTTTACAAGTATTCACATTCAACGTACCTCGAAAATAATTGACTTAGTTGAACTAATTATTGTTGGATGTATAAAATATGTTTTGCAAGTATTCACATTCAACGTACCTCGAAAATATTTAACTTAGTTGAACTAATTCGTGTTATATAAGAGAATAAGTGAAAATTATGCTTCTTCAAAGAAATCTGTTAGGTACGTTGCATAAATCTCACTGAATTGTTAATAACTCGACTTGGTATTATTGTTGGATGTATAAAATATGTTTTGCAAGTATTCACATTCAACGGACCTCGAAAATAATTGACTTAGTTGAACTAATTCGTGTTATATAAGAGAATAAGTGAATGCTTCTACAGAGAAATCTAGTAGGTACGTTGCATAAATCTCACTGAATTGTTAATAACTCGACTTGGTATTATTGTTGGATGTATAAAATATGTTTTACAAGTATTCACATTCAACGTACCTCGAAAATAATTGACTTAGTTGAACTAATTCGTGTTATATAAGAGAATAAGTGAAAATTATGCTTCTTCAAAGAAATTTGTTAGGTACGTTGCATAAATCTCACTGAATTGTTAATAACTCGACTTGGTATTATTGTTGGATGTATAAAATATGTTTTGCAAGTATTCATATTCAACGTACCTCGAAAATATTTGACTTAGTTGAACTATATAAGAGAATAAGTGAAAATTATGCTTCTTCAAAGAAATCTGTTAGGTACGTTGCATAAATCTCACTGAATTGTTAATAACTCGACTTGGTATTATTGTTGGATGTATAAAATATGTTTTGCAAGTATTCACATTCAACGTACCTCGAAAATAATTGACTTAGTTGAACTAATTCGTGTTATATAAGAGAATAAGTGAAAATTATGCTTCTTCAAAGAAATCTGTTAGGTACGTTGCATAAATCTCACTGAATTGTTAATAACTCGACTTGGTATTATTGTTGGATGTATAAAATATGTTTTACAAGTATTCACATTCAACGTACCTCGAAAATAATTGACTTAGTTGAACTAATTATTGTTGGATGTATAAAATATGTTTTGCAAGTATTCACATTCAACGTACCTCGAAAATATTTAACTTAGTTGAACTAATTCGTGTTATATAAGAGAATAAGTGAAAATTATGCTTCTTCAAAGAAATCTGTTAGGTACGTTGCATAAATCTCACTGAATTGTTAATAACTCGACTTGGTATTATTGTTGGATGTATAAAATATGTTTTGCAAGTATTCACATTCAACGTACCTCGAAAATAATTGACTTAGTTGAACTAATTCGTGTTATACAAGAGAATAAGTGAATGCTTCTACAGAGAAATCTAGTAGGTACGTTGCATAAATCTCACTGAATTGTTAATAACTCGACTTGGTATTATTGTTGGATGTATAAAATATGTTTTACAAGTATTCACATTCAACGTACCTCGAAAATAATTGACTTAGTTGAACTAATTCGTGTTATATAAGAGAATAAGTGAAAATTATGCTTCTTCAAAGAAATCTGTTAGGTACGTTGCATAAATCTCACTGAATTGTTAATAACTCGACTTGGTATTATTGTTGGATGTATAAAATATGTTTTGCAAGTATTCACATTCAACGTACCTCGAAAATAATTGACTTAGTTGAACTAATTCGTGTTATATAAGAGAATAAGTGAAAATTATGCTTCTTCAAAGAAATCTGTTAGGTACGTTGCATAAATCTCACTGAATTGTTAATAACTCGACTTGGTATTATTGTTGGATGTATAAAATATGTTTTGCAAGTATTCACATTCAACGTACCTCGAAAATAATTGACTTAGTTTAACTAATTCGTGTTATATAAGAGAATAAGTGAAAATTATGCTTCTTCAAAGAAATTTGTTAGGTACGTTGCATAAATCTCACTGAATTGTTAATAACTCGACTTGGTATTATTGTTGGATGTATAAAATATGTTTTACAAGTATTCACATTCAACGTACCTCGAAAATAATTGACTTAGTTGAACTAATTATTGTTGGATGTATAAAATATGTTTTGCAAGTATTCACATTCAACGTACCTCGAAAATATTTAACTTAGTTGAACTAATTCGTGTTATATAAGAGAATAAGTGAAAATTATGCTTCTTCAAAGAAATCTGTTAGGTACGTTGCATAAATCTCACTGAATTGTTAATAACTCGACTTGGTATTATTGTTGGATGTATAAAATATGTTTTGCAAGTATTCACATTCAACGTACCTCGAAAATAATTGACTTAGTTGAACTAATTCGTGTTATACAAGAGAATAAGTGAATGCTTCTACAGAGAAATCTAGTAGGTACGTTGCATAAATCTCACTGAATTGTTAATAACTCGACTTGGTATTATTGTTGGATGTATAAAATATGTTTTACAAGTATTCACATTCAACGTACCTCGAAAATAATTGACTTAGTTGAACTAATTCGTGTTATATAAGAGAATAAGTGAAAATTATGCTTCTTCAAAGAAATCTGTTAGGTACGTTGCATAAATCTCACTGAATTGTTAATAACTCGACTTGGTATTATTGTTGGATGTATAAAATATGTTTTGCAAGTATTCACATTCAACGTACCTCGAAAATAATTGACTTAGTTGAACTAATTCGTGTTATATAAGAGAATAAGTGAAAATTATGCTTCTTCAGAGAAATCTATTAGGTATGTTGCATAAATCTCACTGAATTGTTAATAACTCGACTTGGTATTATTGTTGGATGTATAAAATATGTTTTGCAAGTATTCACATTCAACGGACCTCGAAAATAATTGACTTAGTTGAACTAATTCGTGTTATATAAGAGAATAAGTGAATGCTTCTACAGAGAAATCTAGTAGGTACGTTGCATAAATCTCACTGAATTGTTAATAACTCGACTTGGTATTATTGTTGGATGTATAAAATATGCTTTACAAGTATTCACATTCAACGTACCTCGAAAATAATTGACTTAGTTGAACTAATTCGTGTTATATAAGAGAATAAGTGAAAATTATGCTTCTTCAAAGAAATTTGTTAGGTACGTTGCATAAATCTCACTGAATTGTTAATAACTCGACTTGGTATTATTGTTGGATGTATAAAATATGTTTTGCAAGTATTCATATTCAACGTACCTCGAAAATATTTGACTTAGTTGAACTAATTCGTGTTATATAAGAGAATAAGTGAAAATTATACTTCTTCAAAGAAATCTGTTAGGTACGTTGCATAAATCTTATTGAATTGTTAATAACTTGACTTGGTATTATTGTTGGATGTTTAAAATATGTTTTACAAGTATTCACATTCAACGTACCTCGAAAATAATTGACTTAGTTGAACTAATTCGTGTTATATAAGAGCATAAGTGAAAATTATGCTTCTTCAAAGAAATCTGTTAGGTACGTTGCATAAATCTCACTGAATTGTTAATAACTCGACTTGGTATTATTGTTGGATGTATAAAATATGTTTTACAAGTATTCACATTCAACGTACCTCGAAAATAATTGACTTAGTTGAACTAATTCGTGTTATATAAGAGAATAAATGAAAATTATGCTTCTTCAGAGAAATCTATTAGGTACGTTGCATAAATCTCACTGAATTGTTAATAACTCGACTTGGTATTATTGTTGGATGTTTAAAATATGTTTTGCAAGTATTCACATTCAACGTACCTCGAAAATAATTGACTTAGTTGAACTAATTCGTGTTATATAAGAGAATAAGTGAATGCTTCTACAGAGAAATCTAGTAGGTACGTTGCATAAATCTCACTGAATTGTTAATAACTCGACTTGGTATTATTGTTGGATGTATAAAATATGTTTTGCAAGTATTCACATTAAACGTACCTCGAAAATAATTGACTTAGTTGAACTAATTCGTGTTATATAAGAGAATAAGTGAAAATTATGCTTCTTCAGAGAAATCTGTTAGGTACGTTGCATAAATCTCACTGAATTGTTAATAACTCGACTTGGTATTATTGTTGGATGTATAAAATATGTTTTGCAAGTATTCACATTCAACGTACCTCGAAAATATTTGACTTAGTTGAACTATATAAGAGAATAAGTGAAAATTATGCTTCTTCAAAGAAATCTGTTAGGTACGTTGCATAAATCTCACTGAATTGTTAATAACTCGACTTGGTATTATTGTTGGATGTATAAAATATGTTTTGCAAGTATTCACATTCAACGTACCTCGAAAATAATAGACTTAGTTGAACTAATTCGTGTTATATAAGAGAATAAGTGAAAATTATGCTTCTTCAAAGAAATCTGTTAGGTACGTTGCATAAATCTCACTGAATTGTTAATAACTCGACTTGGTATTATTGTTGGATGTATAAAATATGTTTTACAAGTATTCACATTCAACGTACCTCGAAAATAATTGACTTAGTTGAACTAATTATTGTTGGATGTATAAAATATGTTTTGCAAGTATTCACATTCAACGTACCTCGAAAATATTTAACTTAGTTGAACTAATTCGTGTTATATAAGAGAATAAGTGAAAATTATGCTTCTTCAAAGAAATCTGTTAGGTACGTTGCATAAATCTCACTGAATTGTTAATAACTCGACTTGGTATTATTGTTGGATGTATAAAATATGTTTTGCAAGTATTCACATTCAACGGACCTCGAAAATAATTGACTTAGTTGAACTAATTCGTGTTATATAAGAGAATAAGTGAATGCTTCTACAGAGAAATCTAGTAGGTACGTTGCATAAATCTCACTGAATTGTTAATAACTCGACTTGGTATTATTGTTGGATGTATAAAATATGTTTTACAAGTATTCACATTCAACGTACCTCGAAAATAATTGACTTAGTTGAACTAATTCGTGTTATATAAGAGAATAAGTGAAAATTATGCTTCTTCAAAGAAATTTGTTAGGTACGTTGCATAAATCTCACTGAATTGTTAATAACTCGACTTGGTATTATTGTTGGATGTATAAAATATGTTTTGCAAGTATTCATATTCAACGTACCTCGAAAATATTTGACTTAGTTGAACTAATTCGTGTTATATAAGAGAATAAGTGAAAATTATGCTTCTTCAGAGAAATCTGTTAGGTACGTTGCATAAATCTCATTGAATTGTTAATAACTCGACTTGGTATTATTGTTGGATGTTTAAAATATGTTTTACAAGTATTCACATTCAACGTACCTCGAAAATAATTGACTTAGTTGAACTAATTCGTGTTATATAAGAGCATAAGTGAAAATTATGCTTCTTCAAAGAAATCTGTTAGGTACGTTGCATAAATCTCACTGAATTGTTAATAACTCGACTTGGTATTATTGTTGGATGTATAAAATATGTTTTGCAAGTATTCACATTCAACGTACCTCGAAAATATTTAACTTAGTTGAACTAATTCGTGTTATATAAGAGAATAAGTGAAAATTATGCTTCTTCAAAGAAATCTATTAGGTACGTTGCATAAATCTTATTGAATTGTTAATAACTTGACTTGGTATTATTGTTGGATGTTTAAAATATGTTTTACAAGTATTCACATTCAACGTACCTCGAAAATAATTGACTTAGTTGAACTAATTCGTGTTATATAAGAGAATAAGTGAAAATTATGCTTCTTCAGAGAAATCTATTAGGTACGTTGCATAAATCTCACTGAATTGTTAATAACTCGACTTGGTATTATTGTTGGATGTATAAAATATGTTTTGCAAGTATTCACATTCAACGTACCTCGAAAATAATTGACTTAGTTGAACTAATTCGTGTTATATAAGAGCATAAGTGAAAATTATGCTTCTTCAAAGAAATCTGTTAGGTACTTTGCATAAATCTCATTGAATTGTTAATAACTCGACTTGGTATTATTGTTGGATGTTTAAAATATGTTTTACAAGTATTCACATTCAACGTACCTCGAAAATAATTGACTTAGTTGAACTAATTCGTGTTATATAAGAGCATAAGTGAAATTATGCTTCTTCAGAGAAATCTGTTAGGTACGTTGCATAAATCTCACTGAATTGTTAATAACTCGACTTGGTATTATTGTTGGATGTTTAAAATATGTTTTACAAGTATTCACATTCAACGTACCTCGAAAATATTTGACTTAGTTGAACTAATTCGTGTTATATAAGAGAATAAGTGAATGCTTCAACAGAGAAATCTATAAGGTACGTTGCATAATTCGCACTGAATTGTTAATGACTCGACTTGGTATTATTGTTGGATGCTTAAAATATGTTTTGCAAGTATTCACATTCAACGTACCTCGAAAATATTTGACTTAGTTGAACTAAATTGTGTTATATAAAAGAATAAGTGAAAATTATGCTTCTACAGAGAAATCCATTAGGTACGTTGCATAAATCTCACTGAATTTTTAATAACTCGACTTGGTATTATTGTTGGATTCTCTTGTATAACACGAATTAGTTCAACTAAGTCAATTTTTTTCAAGGTACATTGAATGTGAATACTTGCAAAACATATTTTATACATCCAACAATAATAATAAGTCTAGCTTTTAACAATTCAGTGAGATTTATGCAACGTACCTAACAGATTTCTCTGAAGAATCATAATTTTCACTTATTTTCTTATATAACACGATTTAGTTCAACTAAGTCAATTATTTTCGAGGTACGTTGAATGTGAATGCTTGCAAAACATATTTTATACATCCAACAATAATACCAAGTCGAGTTATTAACAATTCAGTGAGATTTATGCAACGTACCTAACAGATTTCTCTGAAGAATCATAATTTTCACTTATTCTCTTATATAACACGAATTAGTTCAACTAAGTCAATTATTTTCGAGGTACGTTGAATGTGAATACTTGTAAAACATATTTTTAACATCCAACAATAATACCAAGTCGAGTCATTAACAATTCAGTGCGAATTATGCAACGTACCTTATAGATTGCTCTGTAGAAGCATTCACTTATTCTCTTATATAACACGAATTAGTTCAACTAAGTCAACTATTTTCGAGGTACGTTGAATGTGAATACTTGCAAAACATATTCTAAACATCCAACAATAATGCCAAATCGAGTTATTAACAATTCAGTGAGATTTATGCAACGTACCTAATAGATTTCTCTGAAGAAGCATAATTTTCACATATTCTCTTATATAGTCCAACTAAGTCAAATATTTTCGAGGTACGTTGAATGTGAATACTTGCAAAACATATTTTGAACATCCAACAATAATACCAAGTCGAGTTATTAACAATTCAGTGAGATTTATGCAACGTACCTAACAGATTTCTTTGAAGAAGCATAATTTTCACTTATTCTCTTATATAACACGAATTCGTTTAACTAAATCAATTATTTTCGAGGTACGTTGAATGTGAATATTTGCAAAACATATTTTAAACATCCAACAATAATACCAAGTCGAGTTATTAACAATTCAATGAGATTTATGCAACGTACTTACCTAACAGATTTCTCTGAAGAAGCATTATTTTCACTTATTCTCTTATATAACACGAATTAGTTCAACTAAGTCAAATATTTTCGAGGTACGTTGAATGTGAATACTTGCAAAACATATTTTAAACATCCAACAATAATACCAAGTCGAGTTATTAACAATTCAGTGAGATTTATGCAACGTACTTACCTAACAGATTTCTCTGAAGAAGCATAATTTTCACTTATTCTCTTATATAACACGAATTCGTTTAACTAAATCAATTATTTTCGAGGTACGTTGAATGTGAATATTTGCAAAACATATTTCAAATATCCAACAATAATACCAAGTCGAGTTATTAACAATTCAATGAGATTTATGCAACGTACCTAACAGATTTCTCTGAAGAAGCATAATTTTTTACTTATTCTCTTATATAACACGAATTCGTTTAACTAAATCAATTATTTTCGAGGTACGTTGAATGTGAATATTTGCAAAACATATTTTAAACATCCAACAATAATACCAAGTCGAGTTATTAACAATTCAGTGAGATTTATGCAACGTACCTAACAGATTTCTCTGAAGAAGCATAATTTTCACTTATTCTCTTATATAACACGAATTCGTTTAACTAAGTCAATTATTTTCGAGGTACGTTGAATGTGAATATTTGCAAAACATATTTTATACATCCAACAATAATACCAAGTCGAGTTATTAACAATTCAATGAGATTTATGCAACGTACCTAACAGATTTCTCTGAAGAAGCATTATTTTCACTTATTCTCTTATATAACACGAATTAGTTCAACTAAGTCAAATATTTTCGAGGTACGTTGAATGTGAATACTTGCAAAACATATTTTAAACATCCAACAATAATACCAAGTCGAGTTATTAACAATTCAGTGAGATTTATGCAACGTACCTAACAGATTTCTTTGAAGAAGCATAATTTTCACTTATTCTCTTATATAACACGAATTAGTTCAACTAAGTCAATTATTTTCGGGGTACGTTGAATGTGAATACTTGTAAAACATATTTTAAACATCCAACAATAACACCAAGTCGAGTTATTAGCAATTCAGTGAGATTTATGCAACGTACCTAACAGATTTCTTTGAAGAAGCATAATTTTCACTTATTCTCTTATATAACACGAATTCGTTTAACTAAGACAATTATTTTCGAGGTACGTTGAATGTGAATATTTGCAACACATATTTTATACTTCTAGCAATGCTGCTGGGATGAAATTAAGTTAAGTTAAGTGAGATTTATATTACTTACGAGAAATTTTCAACGAAATTATCTATTTTCGTATTATTTTCATTTTATATTATGTTCAATCAATATGTTATGTTATTACCAGTCAGTTATCTCTTAGAGCTGTTTTTGTGTTTTTCCTATTGCATACATTTAGGCTTTTATTTGCAATGATACTTGGTTAGCATACTTTCAGGAGTTTATCAAGTATATTGCTTAAACCTATTTAAAATACGTTTTTTGCCATAAATTAGTCAAATTTGAACTTAAGTATAAACTTTTTTAGGTCAAACATACCTAGAATTTTACAAGGAATGCAATGAAGCTGTTTTATTAAACATATAATGTAATTTGAAAAGTTTTATGTAAGAAAGTATGGGAAATTTTGAGGTACGTTAAAAAAGGAGGTCAGATTCGGAAGGTACGCTGTTGGTACATGCAGAAAACCTTAGCGTCGGAAAGATTCATGGAGATTTTCGAAAAAACCACCATCTATCCAGCAGGACACCTGTTTTCTAAGAATTCGTCAGGTACGTTCAAAATCCCGTTAGGTACGCTATGGTACGCACTTGGTACACTCACTTAACGGTCTTTATTTTTGATTTTATGAAAAGTGTCCTGCCAGCTAGATGGACATTACTATGGGCTCCAGAAGAAACTGCGGTCAAAAAAGATTCACCCCCGCACCAAATGTACCATGTACAAGACGTTAATAAGACCGGTGGTTCTCTACGGACACGAGACATGGACGATGCTCGAGGAGGACCTGCAAGCACTCGGAGTTTTCGAGTGACGGGTGCTAAGGACGATCTTCGGCGGCGTGCAGGAGAACGGTGTGTGGCGGAGAAGGATGAACCACGAGCTCGCTGCACTTTACGGCGAACCCAGCATCCAGAAAGTGGCTAAAGCCGGAAGGATACGATGGGCAGGGGAGGTTGCAAGAATGCCGGACAACAACCCTGCAAAGTTGGTGTTTGCTAACCATCCGGTTGGTACAAGAAGGCGTGGAGCGCAGAAAGCACGATGGGCGGACCAGGTGGAGCGTGATCTGGCGAGTGTTGGGCGTGACCGACGTTGGAGAGCTGCAGCTGCAAATCGAGTATTATAACGGCAAATTGTTGATTCAGTATTATCATGAATTTGATGTTAACTAAATAAATGAAAAAATGAATCCTTTGGAATTTCCTCCATGAGTTTCTTTGGAAATTCCTCCAGGAATTGCTGACAATTCCTTTGGGAACTTGTCTAAAAATTGCTTCAGAAATTCCTCTAGAAGTTTATCTGGGAGTTCCTCCTGAAATTTTAGCAGGAGTTCCTCTGAATGTTCCTCCAAGAATTCCTTCGGGAATTCTTCCAGGAATTTCTCTGAAAATTCCTTCAGAAATTGAGTTGAAAATTACCCTAGGAATTTCTCTAAAAAATCTTCATGAATTTCTCTAGAAGGTCCGTGAGGTATCCCTTTGACAATTCCTTTAGAAAATTCCTCTGGAAATTACCTCAGGAATTCGTATGGAAATTCCTCTGGAAATTCCTCCAGGAATTCCTCTGGAAATCCCTCCAAGAATTGCTCTGGAAATTCTTCCAGGAATTCCTCTGAAAATTCCTCCAGGAAGTCCCCTGGAAATTCCTCCAGGAATTTCTCTGGAAATTCCTCCAGGAATTCCTCTGGAAATTCCTCCACGAATTCCTCTGGAAATTCCTTCAGGAATTCCTCTGAAAATTCTTTCAGGAATTCCTCTGGAAATTCCTCCAGGAAATCCTCTGTAAATTCCTTCAGGAATTCCTCTGGAAATTCCTTCAGGAATTCCTCTGGAAATTCCTGCAGGAATTCTTCTGGAAATTCCTTCAGGAATTCCTCTGGCAATTCCTCCAAAAATTCCTCTGGAAATTCCTCCAAGAAGTCCTCTGGAAATTCTTCCACAAACTTCTACAGCAATTCCCCTCAGAAATTCTCTAGTTAATCTCTAGTTAAGGAAACCTCGGTATCCTTCCTCTGGGACTTCCTCCAAGAATTCCTCTGGGAATTGCTCTAAATTTCGCCAAAATCTGCACGGAAAATTTCACCAGAAATTGCCCTGGGAATTACTCTGGTAGTTCCTCCAGGAGTTTCTGTTGGAATTTATCCAGGCATTCATCTGAGAAGTCTTCCAGGAACATCCAGGAATTACTTTAGAAATTCATCCAGAAATTTCTCTAGGAATTCCTCCAGGAAATCTTCCAGATACTGCTCCACGAATTCCTCCAGAATTTTATCAGGGAAATCCTCCTGGAATTTTTCTAGAAACTGCTCAGGGAATTCCTTCAGAAATTTCTCTATGAATTCTTCTAAGAATTCCTCCAGGAATTCTCACAGAAATTCTTCTAGGAATAGATATGGGAATTCCTCCAGCTATTTCTCAGAGAATTCCTCCAGGAATTTCTCAGGGAATTCCTCCAGGACATTATCAGGGATTTTTCAGGAATTCCTTGGGGAGTTCCTCCAGAATTTCCTCCAGGAGTTCCTCAGGGGGTTCGGAGGAAACTTCTGAAGCAATTTCCAGGCAATCAGCCAGCAAAGCTCTTGGAGGATTTTCCAGAGGGAACTCCTGCAGGATTCTCAGAAGAAATCCTGAAGGAATTCTCAGAAGAATTCCAAAAATTTTCAGCTTCACTCAGAGAATTTTTTTTTCGCTTATGATTTTTCTAGATTCGGGATTCTTGGGTACTGACCATCTTGAGAATTTTCAGCTTCACCCAAGAAAACTTTCTTCGTTTATAAATATGAAGAATATTTGAGTAATCTCTCAAAATTCGGGATTCTTATTGATCATCTTGATAATTTGCAAGAATGTTTAGCTTTACTCAAGATTCGGGATTCTTATTGATAATATTTGGATTTGTCAGAGTTTTCAGTTTCGCTCATGGATCACTGCCGACATTTATGATCTTGCTATTTTAAACAATAATGGATATTGTTTTGTAGTTTATAAGCATACAAAGTAATCTTTGTGCGGTGCTGGTATTTCTTAGCAATCCCAAAGATGATAAGAAATCCAATATCTTCATAATAATGGAATATTATTCAAAAAGGTTTGTCATTTCTAGAAAATCGTTGCCTGATTATTTTTCTTATAAATAAGAAGTTTTTTCAATAAAAGAACGTATATTATTATTGCCGACATATTAAAAAAAACTGTTGAAAGAATCTCCCATTTCAACTAACCATCACGTGTTGTGTTAGCAAGTACCATACCCGCCCGCCCGGTCCGCCGCAACAGAAAATGAATGTACCGTTTGATAAGATGAACACATTACGCTTTTGTTGTTGGCTGGCTGGTTTTTCGATTCTCACCTCACATCCGCATGCTGCTGTTGCAGCGGGGGACGTTTGCGCTCTAATTGGAAAAGCAAAAAGTATGATATGAACTTATTTTTTCAGTATTCTAAATTGCACCATCAGATCAGAAATTTTATAAGGAATCTTTTGGCATATACAAAAGTTTATACTTTCATATAAAAAAATCAAATAATCTTGGGTGCAACGCCCGCACCCGCAACAGCGCATCAACACATGCATGTCCTACGCTGCGTTCGGAAGAATCGAGTTCATTTCTACGACTAGGGTGCGGCTGTGGTTTTTCTTTGCCGTTTGACCGGTGTGACTGACTAGAGAATTCAAAAGATCATTGACAATTATTGCTATGCAGCACTCATTGGAGGTATATAGAAACTGTAATTTCATCGAATATTGGCAATGCGGTAGATTACAAAATGATGATTATATGAATATCGACCATTTTGTAATTGTATGCCCGACTTTTTTCTTCAGTTTTCGTAATCAATCCGCAATAATTATTCTTGTTTTTTTTTCTGCATATCTAGGATATGAATTTTATTATTATTCGTACTATTGTTCTATTTTTTTCTCATCAAAAACATAAATTGTTCTATATTACTTTGGAATAAACATAATGCTTTTATTTTTTTTCTTGTAGATGCACGAAAGATCTCTCAATATGTTTTATATTATTTATTTCACTATTTACTATGTTCTGTTCACTATAATGGGTTTGCTATTTTGATTTCGATAAAATATTAATTTTGCAGTTTTTCTTCGAAATAACAGATATCAATACTTTTCCGGTAAAAGAAACACTCGTTCTTCTAAATTGCGCGTGTAGTGGTAGCTAGTTCATTTTCATTACAGGTTCATCCCATAAATTTTATGCTGGATGGCCAAAATTATTACACAAGTAATGGTATTCGACACTTTGACAAGCTTATCATCATCTGCTTCACTTCTGACAATGAATTAACTACATCGGCTGTTTTCCTACTCTCCGCATCGACCAATGTGGCGCGAAAAATCGCTTAAAGTAAATCGCAAAAATATTGTATGGCGAATAACATCTAAAGGCAAATTTATCGAAGCGGAATACATTATTCGAAAAAAACATTTGGTAGTGGTTGTGCACAATGGTGACTACTGTTAAGCCTACCAAATATTTTTTCACTAAAAGCTTCCTATTTCAAGTCATTCAAGTTTAGATGCTTTTCACCATACAAAATAAAATGGATTTACTCCTGCTGATCAACTGTGGGTGTGCGCCAAGCGGGTAGTCCATTCGCATATCTCGCACATTTGAATTCGCCGGCCGGGTTGCCATATTTCCTGCTGATGTGGTAACAGTCATACCGGAACGGAATGATCCACCTGATGGTTAGTTGTAGCAGGGTAAGCTAAATTCTCTGGAGACCTTTGGAAAACAACATTATGGTTAGGGTCTGTCCATAAACTACGTAGACTCTTACGGGGGGGCCATATAAATTTCGAAAATTTTGTTTGCACAAAAGTCTACGAGGGGGGAGGGGGTCTGAGATGGCCGAAAAAAGTCTACGTAGTTTATGGACAGCGCCTTATCTCGTGACAAAGTCTGGCCACAACACGAACATTTGCCCGGAAACCAGTTCATTTAACTTCCTTAGGCTACCCCTCCGAAATCCCCATGATGACATACATATAAATATAAAAGTTAACAATAAGGAACGAACACGCCGGGTAATCCTGTTCCGCTGGTTTGCTGTGTTTGCCTTTGGTCTCAGCATCCAAATTGTTTAAAATGTCGACCAAATTATATTAACTGTTCACTCGTTCGCACAACTCGCTGATTCTCCAATCCTCCATCGAAGGATAAACCGAAGAAAATACATATGCGCGAATACCCGACGAACTTAAAAACAAACACTCGGATACTGGCATTGTACGACTGGATCGCACACGAGCTGTTTTTTCCCTCCCGACCTCGGAATGACGACGAACACGAGCACAACGACGCGAGCAAGTGGTCTCTTGCCACCGAATATCTCCGAACAACGGGATCGCACATGGACTGTTTTTTTCCCTCCCAAAGTCGGAATCACTAGCGTGCGCAGGGTTCTTGCCTAAGGGGGGGGATTGCAGCATACTACAATGATGGTGCAATATGATCATGGTGCAAAATAGAATCATGGTGTTACACGCAATATGAATTCACAAGAAGGGACTTCAACTTGCTGTGGTGCTAACATCGCCAAGTACTTCATATTGGGATTCTGGAGAAGCTCTCGGATGGTGATGATTTCAATGCAATGCGAAACTTTAATATGGGGTCATTATCTTGCCTCTTATAAAACATTTTAAACGTATCAAATACAATTGAAAATATCGAGAAAATTGTCAATTAGAAAAAAAAAATGTGGTGGCGAATGAATTTCTATCTTGGACAATTACTGATGCTAGAATTTCAGAAGACTCCATAGATTGAGTCAGGATTCCTAGATAAAAAATTTCGATCGGAATCCTTGTTGCAATCTACAGGCATTCCTCCAAGGATTCTGTTACACTTGAATAGAAACAAATGTTTGATTATTTGATTTGGGATAAGTATATTTCAGTGTAAAAGAAAAATGTAAAACAATGAGATAGAAGAGTAGGAAGAAGGAAAATCCAAAAAGTAATAAAAACGCGCCGTGTTCAGACGTGTTTCGTTTTTCTAGTGAATAAATTTCGTTTAATTAATACAGTCCACTTGCTTTCCCATCTTGAGTATCCGAAGAACAGATTCGTGCATGAATTCATCCAGGAATTCCTCCAAGATTTTTTTTTCCAGGAAGTCCTCCAGAAACTCCTTCAAGATGCCTCCAGGAATTTATCCCAGGAATTGTTCCTGGAATTCCTCCAGGAATTCGTCAAGGAATTCAGCGAGAAATTCCTTTAGGAAATCCTCCAGGATTTTTTTCCAGGAATTTCTGCAGGAATTCTTCCACGGATTTATTAATAAATTTCTTCAAAAAATCCTCAAAAAATCCTCCAGAAATTCCTTCAGATGTTCTTCCAGGAGTTCCTTTCAAAATTTCTCGGGGAGTTCCTTCAAACATTCCTTCAGTAATTTCTCTAGGAAGCCTCATATATTTCTTTAGAAATTCCTCTAGTAAATACTCCAGGAATTCATCCAGGAATTCCCCCAGAATTCCCAGAATTCCTCCAGTACTTCCTCCAGGGATTCAGTAATGAATTTCTTCAGAAATTCTTCAAACAAATCCTTCAGGATTCAAAAAATCCTCGAGGAGTTCATTCAGACATTCCTCCAGAAATTCCTCCAAGATGCCTCTAGGGATTTCTTCCAGAAACTCCTCCATGGATTCATAAAGAAAATTCTTCAGGAATTTCTCCCGAAACTTTTCCAGGAATTCCTCCAGGTATTTTTCCAGATTTTTTTCAGGAATTCCTCCAAGTATTCAATATTTCCTCCTGGAATTCCTCTAAAAATTCCTTTAGAAATTCTTCGAGGAGTTCCTTCAGACATTCCTCCAGATTTTTTTCCAGGAAGCCTCATATATAAATTCCTCAAATAATTCCTCCAAAAATTCCTCCAGTAAATACTCCAAGAATTCCTCTAGAGATTCCTCCTCAAATTTCTCCTAGGAAAAATCTTTTGGGAAAGTTTGTCAGAATTCCTCCAATATTTCCTCCAGGAATTTCTCTAGGTATTGCTCCACAGAAAAAGATATTTCTCACGGAATTCTTCCAGGAATTCCTCCATGGATTCCTCCAGGAAAGTCTCCAGGAAATTCTTAAGGAATTTCTTCAGGGATTCATCCACGAATTTCTTCAGAAATTTCTCAAAAAATCCTCCACGAATTCTTTTAGATATTTGTCGAGGAAGCACGCTATAAATTCCTCCACAAAATCCTCCGGCAATTTCTGCCAGAATTCATCCAGAGAATTCTACAGGAATGTCTCCCGGAACTCTTCGAGTTATTCCTCCAGATGAAAACGGGACATATGAGCATAAAATACGGGACATACAATATGTTTAAGGCTGAAATTATAAATTGTTTCATATACACATTAGTTCTCAGATTGTAAATTTTGAGTGTTTGTTCCAAGTATTGTGCCACATGGATATATTAAGGCTAAAATAATACAATTTTTGTGATGGTATGGTAAGAAATTTTCAAGTAAGCTCAACTTGGGCTGATTTTCTTGAAAATGATCGTTATATTAAAGATAAACACCAAAGACGTAAATTTTGGACAAAATTTACCGCAATAGGGATACAAGCATGTTTTAGAAGTGAGAATAGTGTGAATTAAAAAAATAAGATGCAACAATGCTTCCTTAACACAACAAATCCTATTAAAACAGGTAAATTGACATTTTTGTTTAATTCGCATTTTATTTTGTACAACATAAAACGGTTTCGTACTTCACCAATACAGAATCTCATATCTTTCCTTTTTTGATCATAGTTGCTACTAGCAATGGTGAGGGCAGAAACCTAATTTATTTCAACTTAAAACCATTACTCGTTAAAATGAGACGATATACCAATGAAATGGCGTGCGTGCCAGCTGAAATGGACTTACGACACATAAGCGATCAGCAGATAAGGATAAAGGACAGTTAATTCCAAAGCATATACTGTATTTGGTCAGTGTTAGTTGGCCTTTCAATAAATAAATTTACTTTGAAAATTCTAATTACAGATGTGATATAAATTGAACACGGTGTAAAACCTTAAGAGCATACAAATCTAAAATACTTTCGAAATTTAAGTCGCACAAAAACAATCAGAAGAATATGGTCTCGAAGTTATAATACTTTATTGTTTAATTATTTTTTTTTTTTGCAATTGAAGAATGACTGAAAATGCTAAAAATTCTATATGTATAGGGTAATTTTCCAATTGTTGCACGGCTAAAAATTCGCCTATTGTTGCACACTTCATGTTATTCTTATAAGGTGTGCAACAATTGGCGATTTACCCTATTTTTGAATGTAATTATTTTATGATAGTCGTAGTTTGTTCTATTTTGATTTTTCTTTATATAGCCTGCTTCAGAAATCATAAATACTCTAACGGTTGACTACCATTTCAATTACAGCTTGATTTGTTGATGTTTCTTGTAAAAGTTAAAAAAATAGGGCTCTGTAAACTAGATGATGAAAATTTGAAGTTGCACAAAGTGATCATAAAATGTAGCATAGTAGAAAAGGAAAAAATCCCACAAAAAATATATTCAATTTTCAAACACAATAAAAATAACTGCATCGATAAGAAAAGATATTTCTCGATTGGTAAGAGTAATTTTTACTGGAATATTTGATTAAGAATCACGTTATGGGTTCTCAATGCAAAAAAAATTGTTTCAAATTTCTCAACAACACCAGTAGCAACAAACGTTATGCAAACGAATATCTTAATAACTGCTTACTGCATTCGTTTTTGGTATGACAAGCCTTGCCATTCAAAGTATCGAATGGCTGAAAAATTAAATTAGTTTAAATTAAATGCATTCAGAAAAGCTAGGTGTGGTAGTTCTTATGTTCCGTAGAAAACCTTAAAAATAAGAAACTTGATCTAAGAAAAAAGTGGTGGGAATGCCTGCATCGATTTTCCCCAGATTTTGATCAAGACAATCCTTATAAAACTTGTTGAGAAAGCGAATGTGATGAAAAGTTAGATAACGTTTAGTATTTAGTGATAAATAATATTGAAATCTTCTTTGTGCAAATGCAAATTTGTAGAATGAAGTTAATTGTCTCCACCAAATTATCCAGAAAATTCTCAAGGTATTCCAAGGAATTCCTCAAGCAATACATCCATGAATTTCTTTAGAAAATCCTTCTAACATTCCTCCAGAAATTCTTTCAGAAATTTCTCGAGGAAGAACGCAATAAATAACTTCAAGAATTCCTCTACAAAATCCCAAAGGAATGTCTCAGGGATGTCTCCAGAAAATTATCCAGGAAATTCTTAAAGAATTTCTCCAGAAATTCTTCCAGGAATTCATTCATGAATTTCTTCAAAAAATCCTTCTGAAATTCCTCCACAAATTCCCACACAAATTCCTCCACAATTTTTTTCGGAATTTTCTTGAGGAAGTACGCTAGAAATCCCTCAAAAAATCCTCCAAAAATTCTTCCAGGAGTTTATTCCAGGGATTCCTCCAAATAATCCCCTAGGAATTTCTGCTAGAATTTCGCCAGGAAATCCCAAAGAAATGTCTCCCGGAGCTCTTCCAGGAATTCCGGGAGGAATTCTTCACGGATTCCTCCAGGAATATCTCCGAGATATTTTCTTCAGGAATTCCTCCAGGGATTAATTAATGAATTTCTTCATAAAATCCCCAATTTCTCCAGAAATTCGTTCTTCAGAAATTTCTCCAGAGATTCCCTCAAAATGCCTCCAGGGATTTCTTCCATGAATTCTTCCACGGATTCCTCCAGAAAATCCCAAAACAATTTCTCCTGGAACTCTCCAGGAACTCCTCCAGAAATTCCTCGAGGAATTCCGTGGAATCCTCCAGAAATATCTCCAGGATTTTTTTCATGAATTTCTTCAGTAATTCCTCCAGGGATTTATTAATGAATTTCTTCAGAAATTCCTCAAAAAAATCCACCAGAGATTCTTCCAGAAATTTCTCCAGGAAACGTTATATATTTCATCAGAAATTCATTAAATAATTCCTCCAGTTAATACCTCAAGAATTCTTCCAGATATCCCTCCTGAAATTTATTCTAGGAAAAAACCTCTAGGAATGTCTGCCAGAATTCCCCCAATATTCCCACCAGGGATTCCTCAAGGAATTGCTCCACGGATTCCTCCATAAAATCCTAAAGTAGTTTCTCACGGAATTCTCTATGGATTCCTCCAGGAAATTCTAAAGAAATTTCTTCAGAAATTCGTCCAGGAATTCATCCATAAATTTCTTCAGAAAATCTTCAAAAATTCCCCCAGAAATTCCTCCAGGATTTTTTTCAGAAATTTCTCCAAGAGTTTCTTCAGGGATTTCTCCAGAAAATCCTCTAGGAATATCAGCCAGAATTCCAGGGAATTCTCCACGGATTCCTCCACGAATTTCTCCGGAATTTTTCTCCAGGAATTTCTCCAGTACTTCCTCCAGGGATTCAGTAATGAATTTCTTCAGAAATTCTTCAAACAAATCCTTCTGGTATTGCTTCAAAAAATCCTCGAGGAGTTCATTCAGACATTCCTCCAGAAATTCCTCCAAGATGCCTCTAGGGATTTCTTCCAGAAACTCCTCCATGGATTCATAAAGAAAATTCTTCAGGAATTTCTCCCGAAACTTTTCCAGGAATTCCTTCAGGGATTTATTAATGATTTTTTTCAGAAATTCCTCAAAAAAATCCACCAGAGATTCCTCCAGAAATTTCTCCAGGAAGCCTTATATATTTCATCAGAAATTCATTAAATTATTCTTCCAGTTAATACCTCAAGAATTCCTCCAGAGATCCCTCCTGAAATTTCTTCTAGGAAAAATCCTCTAAGAACGTCTGCCAGAATTCCCCCAATATTCCCTCCAGGGATTCCTCAAGGAATTGCTCCACGGATTCCTCCATTAAATCCTAAAGGAGTTTCTCACGGAATTCTCTATGGATTCCCCCAGGAAATTCTAAAGAAATTTCTTCAGAAATTCGTCCAGGGATACATCCATAAATTTCTTCAGAAAATCTTCAAAAATTCCCCCAGAAATTCCTCCAGGATTTTTTTCAGAAATTTCTCCAAGAGTTTCTTCAGGGATTTCTCCAGAAAATCCTCTAGGAATATCAGCCAGAATTCCAGGGAATTCTCCACGGATTCCTCCACGAATTTCTCCGGAATTTTTTTCCAGGAATTTCTCCAGGACTTCCTCCAGGGATTCAGTAATGAATTTCATCAGAAATTCTTCAAACAAATCCTTCAGGTATTGCTTCAAAAATTCCTCGAGGAGTTCATTCAGACATTCCTCCAGAAATTCCTCCAAGATGCCTCTAGGGATTTCTTCCAGAAACTCCTCCATGGATTCATAAAGAAAATTCTTCAGGAATTTCTCCCGAAACTTTTCCAGGAATTCCTCCAGATATTTTTCCAGATTTTTTTCAGGAATTCCTCAAGGCATTCAATATTTCCTCCTGGAATTCCTCTAAAAAATCCTTCAGAAATTCTTCGAGGAGTTCCTTCAGACATTCCTCCAGAAATTTTTCCGGGAAGCCTCATATATAAATTCCTCAAATAATTCCTCCAAAAATTCCTCCAATAAATACTCCAAGAATTCCTCTAGAGATTCCTCCTCAAATTTCTCCTAGGAAAAATCATTTAGGAAAGTCTGTCAGAATTCCTCCAATATTTCCTCCAGGAATTTCTCTAGGTATTGCTCCACAGAAAAAGGTGTTTCTCACGGAATTCTTCCAGGAATTCCTCCATGGATTCCTCCAGGAAAGTCTCCAGGAAATTCTCAAGGAATTTCTTCAGGGATTCATCCACGAATTTCTTCAGAAGTTCCTCAAAAAATCCTCCACGAATTCTTTTAGATATTTGTCGAGGAAGCACGCTATAAACTCCACCACAAAATCCTCCGGGAATTTCTGCCAGAATTCATCCAGAGAATTCTACAGGAATGTCCTCCAGATGAAAACGGGACATATGAGCATAAAATACGGGACATACAATATGTTTAAGGCTGAAATTATAAATTGTTTCATATACACATTAGTTCTCAGATTGTAAATTTTGAGTGTTTGTTCCAAGTATTGTGCCACATGGATATATTAAGGCTAAAATAATACAATTTTTGTGATGGTATGGTAAGAAATTTTCAAGTAAGCTCAACTTGGGCTGATTTTCTTGAAAATGACCGTTATATTAAAGATAAACACCAAAGACGTAAATTTTGGACAAAATTTACCGCAATAGGGATACAAGCATGTTTCAGAAGTGAGAATAGTGTGAATTAAAAAAATTAGATGCAACAATGCTTCCGTAACACAACAAATCCCATTAAAACGCAGAACTATCGCGGAATTTCCATACTCAGCACTTTTTCAAAGGTTCTTGAGTGTTTCGTGCATGAGGCGTTATACAGAACTGTTCGTCCTGCTATTCCCGAGGTTCAGCATGGATTTGTTAAAGGCAGATCTACGACAACCAACCTGATGTCCTTCGTGACAAGTGTTAAGATGAAGATGCAGAAGAATCGTCAGGTCGACGCTATTTACGTTGACTTTGCAAAAGCTTTTGACAAGGTGCCGCATTTGTTAACAGTTGCAAAGCTTCGTAAAATGGGACTTCCGGAGTGGATAACTATATGGCTGCATTCGTATTTGACTGATCGCTTGGCATTTGTAAAGGTTCACGGATGTGAATCGGATCGTTTTGATATATCGTCTGGTGTTCCCCAAGGTAGCCACCTCGGACCGCTGCTATTTGTGCTGTTTATCGCTGACTTGAGCCCGCTGATTCAGTCGCAAAAATTGTTTTACGCCGATGACTTGAAAATCTACAGAGCGATACTTACTCGTATGGATTGCTGTATTTTGCAACGTGATTTGGACAACATAACGAAGTGGTGTCGTGCTAATGGGATGGAAGTTAATGCCGGTAAATGGAAATCAATGTCGTTCACGCGATCTCGAACACTGATGCACCAATGTTACTTGATCGATTCTCATGAACTAGATTGTGTAACCACCATGAAAGATCTGGGAATCATCGTCGACAGTAAACTCAAATTTGACGAGCACATTTCTACTACAACGGCAAAGGCTTTCTCTCTACTTGGCTTTTTGCGACGAATTACAAAATCCTTCCATGATGTCTATGCCATGAAGGCAGTCTACTGTGCAGTGGTTCGTAGTGTATTAGAATACGCTGTTCAAGTTTGGGCTCCGTATAGCCAAGTTCAATGTAGTCGAGTTGAGCGCGTCCAACGATCATTCGTGCGATATGCCTTACGGCGCCTGCCGTGGAATGACGCGGTGAGGTTACCCCCATACGAAAACCGGTGTATGCTGATGCAGTTGGAGACACTAGCATCGAGAAGGATAATGCTGCAGAGACTGTTCTGCTTTGATCTGCTGGCAGGAAACATCGACTGTGGAGAGCTGCTTTTTCAATTGAATATTCATGCCCCAACTCGCCGTCTTCGGAATCATGCTCTCTTCTACTTACCAACGCATCGAACGCTTTATGGACATTTCAACCCGTTGCATTTCTGCTGTAGGCTTTTTAACGAAGTCAGCGAAAATTTTGATTTTAATATTACAAAGACAACGTTTAAAAATAGGATAAGGAATTAGATTAAGTATCAGTCTGTACAACTAGCTAGGTTGAAGATGGTGAAAAAAAACAGGTAAATTGACATTTTTGTTTAATTCGCATTTTATTTTGTACAACATAAAACGGTTTCGTACTTCACCAATACAGAATCTCATATCTTTCCTTTTCTGATCATAGTTGCTACTAGCAATGGTGAGGGCAGAAACCTAATTTATTTCAACTTAAAACCATTACTCGTTAAAATGAGACGATATACCAATGAAATGGACTTACGACACATAAGCGATCAGCAGATAAGGATAAAGGACAGTTAATTCTAAAGCATACAGGGTGTTTGTTTCCGGAGTGCAGATATTTTTAGGGTGAATAGGTCTTCATGAGTTTTGAAAAAGTGCCCAAGAAACATGGGGTCGGAAATCACTGCTAAGTGAGTTAATCACATTTTAAGTTTTTTAATTTAGCTCATCTTTGAAAACCTCTATCTACTAAGCTATCAGTCGCACCATCAATGTCAACGCTCGACTGCATTCGTTTTTGGTATGACAAGCCTTGCCATTCGAAGTATCGAATGGCTGAAAAAATAAATTAGTTTAAATTAAATGCTTTCAGAAATGCTAAGAAACTGAATATTAGTTCTTATGTTTCGTAGAAAACCTTAAAAAATAAGAAACTTGATCTAAGAAAAAAGTTGTGGGAATGCCTGCATCGATTTTCCCCAGATTTTGATCAAGAAAATCCTTATAAAACTTGTTGAGAAAGCGAATGTTATGAAAAGTTAGATAACTTTTAGTATTTAGTGATAAATAATATTGAAATCTTCAATAAACACCTTTGTGCAAATGCAAATTTGTAGAATGAAGTTAATTGTTAGAGAACTCGACTGTTCTTCAAAATATCAAGACAATTCATAGGAAATACAAAAATATGGAGTACAATATGCTATATTCTGAAAGAAGTTGGTAAAAATCAATAGAACAGTTTATTTTATTTAATAAACAAAGTGTATTTATAATTTCTGAAACAGTCTATATTTGTGGGCAACTATTTTAGGAAACATGTATGAGATTCTTTCAACAAATATTTTCATTTTGCGTATTTTAAGTCTGAAATCTCTTATCATGAAAAATGTGTTGATATCATAAAAGCTTCCGATAAATCACATTATTGGAATGATTATGTTATTTATCTGCAACTCCTTTCTGCATGACTTAATAATTTCCATTAAAATGATTCATTGATTTAGAAAAAATAGAGAAATTAACATTTTGTTCTAGTAGATTCCTGTGGAATTGCTGAAGAATCTGAAGGGTATATTCTAACGTAACACAAAATTATTGCTTAACACTTCACAAACTACATTTTTAACTTGTTGAATAAAAGCATGAAAACATATTTTTTTTTTACTTCAGCCAGAGGCTGTACAGTAGGGCAGTTCAGAGTTCAAACCCGTTGAAAATTTAAAACTCCCATATGTTCATTACAATCCTTGGTGCAAAGTTTTTTTTTTTTTTTACTTAATCATTCATTTAAGGCTCATGTGCCAACAGGCATAACGGAGCCGAATTCAGTTAAAACTATTTACAATTTCATGTTTTTGTCTAATAAACTATGTTAGTTTTGGGGAACCGAAAGACTCGCGGTTTGGTCGAGGTTAAGGGGAACAAAAATATTTGAGGAAAGGATAGGGTGATGGGGCTTTTCGTTGACACGTGACAGCTAAGTGTGGCGTATTGCTGCTGGTCAAACGTAGAGTGGACAAACAACCTGTAACAATACAAACAGACGATTTTCGAAGGGACACGAGGTGGACAAGTGGAGCAACAAGACTGGGTATATCAAACAAAGTTACGAGGTGAACAAGTGGAACAACAAGACGGGGATATCAAACGAAGACTTCAGCTTGCTTCAAGAAGTCGTACACAAGCTTCATATACTCAAGATCAAGTTTACCCAACACATCTCTAATGTCTTCCTTTTCTGGTTTCCCTCAGGCCCTGAGGGATGCACATAAATCGGGTCTGGCAATACCGTATTCGGGACATTCCCACACAACATGGTTGATATCTTGATAGCCTGCACCACAGCTACAACGATTGCTATCTGTGAGCCCTATTCGATAGAAATGCGAGCCCAGAGAGTAGTGATTGGACATAAGTCGACACATTATCTTGATAAAATCTCGACCCATATCCAACCCCTTGAACCACGCCGTCTTCGATACCTGTGGGAGAATTGAATGTAACCACCTGCCCAACTCTCCTGCATCCCATTTTTGTTGCCAACTGACCAAGGCATGCTGACGAGCAATCGAAAAAAAATCATTAAAGACGATATGACGCTCATAAATATCGCCTTCTATAGCGCCCACCTTGGCGAGTGAGTCCGCTTACTCATTGCCCGGGATCGAGCAATGCGAAGGGAACCAAACCAAGGTGATGATATATGCTTGATTCAATAGAGCACTCAAAAATGATCGTATTTCGCTTAGGAAATACGTGGAGTGCTTTACCGGCCTCATTGAACGAATAGCCTCAATTGAACTGAGGCTATCCGTGAAAATGAAATATTGATCAGAGGGAAGAGAGGCGATTTGCTCTAATGCGTAGTGTATAGCCGCTAATTCTGCGACATATACTGAGCAAGGACTTTGAAGTTTATAGGCGGCGCTTTGAAGCTCATTAAATAACGGGCTTGGTGGTCTAGTGGCTACCGCTTCTGATTCGTATGCAGAAGGTCATGTGTTCAATCCCTGGCCCGTCCTTTTCATCCTACTTTGTATCTTTCTATCCACTTTCTCTCGCTCTCTCTCTTCTCTACATATACAACTCATGTATATTTATATGTTCATAGCCATCGCTAGAACCAGAAACGAATTGTAAAAAAGTCGTTTCCCTCCCTTCCAATTTCCACTCACAGCACAGTGTATATAACGCCTACAAGTTATGCAACCAAAGCGTACTGTGCCGCTTGACCTTATTCACCTTATTCACCACACAATCTATAAATAACCCCTATCCATGGATCGCATCACCGACCGAACGGTGACTCCTAGATCTGCCATGTACCAGTTCAGATCAATCACGGAGGAGCAACCATTGACATGTATAGTCAGAATTGATCGTTTTTATAGGCGGCGCTTTGAAGCTCATTAAATACACCAAATCCAGTGGAATCATTTGTTTTTGACCCGTCAGTGAAAAACCTTCTGTCAAAACTGATATGACCAAACTTGCTTGCAAAAATTTTTGGAATGTGCTCCGATTGGAGCGGATCTGGGATTCCACGGATTTCTTGCATCATGGTCAGATCAAAACCTATAGTGGAATTGGAGAAGTCTGGAAAGCAATCGCGGTTGGGAACGTTCAATGAAGGGTGAACCTCCAGAGTCATGTACGAGTAGTACACTGTCATAAATTTTGTTTGATAAATTCGTTCGATCAGCTTCTCAAAGTTTTCAATTACCAATGGATTCAGCACCTCACAGCGGATGAGGAACCTTAACGACAGTTCCACGAAACGATCTGATAAAGGGAGTACTGCTGCTAGTACCTCCAAACTCATTGTGTGCGTCGAGTTAATGCAGCCTAACGCGATCCGAAGACAACGATGCTGGATACGCTCTAGCTTCAGGATGTGTGTTTTCGCGGCGGACTGAAAGCAAAAGCTACCGTATTCGAGAACCGACAGTATCGTTGTACGATAAAGCTTTATCAAATCTTCCGGGTGGGCTCCCCACCATGTTCCGGTGAGTCTACGCATGAAGTTGATTCGTTTTTGGCACTTCTGATACAGATAACTAATGTGCTTTCCCCAGGTGCCTTTAGAGTCGAACCAGACCCCTAGATACATATGTGAAAGAGCTTGAGAGAGTTCCTTACCCAAAAATTGAAGCTCTAGATCGGCTGGATCTCGCTTCCTAGAAAAGACAACTAACTCAGTTTTCTCCGGAGATAATTCGATACCCAGCTTTACAGCCCAAGCAGACAAATTGTCCAGAGTATCTTGCAATGGTCCTTGCAGAGCTTCCGCCTCTGGTCCGGTGATAGAAACCACGGCGTCATCCGCAAGTTGGCTTAACGTGCAATTTTCCACGAGACATTCGTCGATATCTCTGACGTAAAAATTGTAAAGAAGAGAGCTTAAGCATGAGCCCTGGGGGAGACCCATGTAACTAATTCGTAAAGTTGCCGAGGTTCCATGAGAGAAAAACATGTGCTTCTCAGACAACAAGTTGTACAAGTAGTTGTTTAAAATCGGAAAAAGCCCAGTTTGTGGAGTTTGTCTGAAAGGACATCAACGCAATCTGCATCAAAAGCCCCCTTAATATCCAAAAATACTGAACCCATTTGCTCTTTCTGAGCGTAGGCCAGTTGAATTTCTGTAGAAAGCAGCGCCAGACAATCGCTCGTTCCCTTGCCTCTGCGGAAACCGAATTGAGTATCTGAAAGAAGGCCTTTCGATTCAACCCATGTGTCGAGCCGATGGAGAATCATCTTCTCTAGCAGCTTCCGTAAGCACGACAACATCGCAATAGGACGGTACGAGTTATGATCCGACGCTGGCTTCCCGGGCTTTTGAATGGCGATAACCCACTCGTCTCCAGTCATCCGGAACAGTGTTGCTTTCCAAGAATATATTGAACAAATTCAACAAGCGCCTCTTCGCGACGTCTGGGAGGCTTTTGAGCAAGTTGAACTTTATTCTATCCATTCCTGGGGCAGAGTTGTTACATGATAGAAGCGCAAGAGAGAATTCTAGCACCGAAAAGGGTGAATCCATCGCATTCCTTTCGGGTAGATAACGACGAATATTCGCTTGTACTTGGACCGAATCCGGACAGACTTTCTTTGCGAAATCGAAAATCCAACGAGGCGAGCTTTCTCGATCCTCATTTACTGATACCGCGTCGCGCATTCTCCTTCCCACTGTCCAGAGAGTCCGCATTGACGTCTCCCGTGATAAGCCGTTGACGAAATTCCTCCAATAACCACGTTTTTTCGCCTTTACGGGGTTCTTGAAAATCTCGTCAAGAGAGGAATACCGCTCGTAGTTCTCCCGTGTACCGCGCTTCCGATATATTTTAAACGCAGCGGATCTATCGCGATAGGCTCCGGTACATTCTTCATCCCACCACAGTGTGGGGGGTCTTCGCCGTATCGAAGTTCCCGGAACCGGCCTACGCTGCGCTTGAAGAGCACTTTCGACGATTAACCCGGACAAGAATTGGTATTCTTCCTGCGGTGGAAGAACGTCAACCGACTGCTCGCCCTCTGAGACCAATTCAGCATATTTACCCCAGTCGATATGCTACGTGAGGTCATGCGCGACGTCAATCTGGCGAGCCTGACACGAATCATTGGTAACTGAAATTTTGATTGGCAGATGATCACTACCATGGGGATCCTGAATTACATTCCACGTGCAATCCAATGATAGTGAATTCGAACATATTGAGAGGTCTAACATGCTTGGAGGATCTGGAGGTTTAATTCGCGTTGCTTCCCCGGAGTTCAAAATTGTCAAGTTGAAATAGTCGCAGAGGTCACATATCAGGGTTGCGCGATTGTCGTCCTTTGGAGACCCCCAGGCTGTTCCGTGTGCATTAAAATCTGCTAGGATCAACCAAGGCGCAGGCATAGCACAGCATATTTCCGCAAGATCTCTTCGAGATACTCTAGCGCTGGGCGATATGTACACACTGGCTACACTGAAACTTTTACCTTTTATAGTAACGTGACTTGCTACTATTTCAGTGTCGTTCATCGGGGGCACGGTGTGTCTAAAACCGTTATTAACAAAATAAAATACTCATCTAAGCGGTACCCACCATTCGAAAGATATAGTATCCAGGTATCATCTCTGAAATTTTGAAAATGTTTCATGGAGGGAATTGATAGTTTGAACGATTTGAAATTTTAGGGCGATTTTCAATGGAATTCTCTTTGAACTATGTATTAATATTCAATCGCGGTTGTATCACGATCGTGGCCATCAACCTGTCCCTCATAAATTTGGAATCCAATATTCGAAACTTATGGTATTCGAGTATTCTTACTGAAAATTTGAGAACATTTTATCTATGAAATCGAAAGTTATCGTGCATTGAATTTATAATCCAAATCCATAGGTTGGTATTTATAGCAATTAGACAGTTACTATTTACTACAAACAAAAACCAATTCAAATGCCTGCTATTGTAGTCAATCACTGCATTCAACAGCTGGTTGAAATAGGATTGAGGTGTCTGGAACCTACGGTGTTTATGAAAAATTGCTGGGAACGCTGTCAATAGCTTGCTCTTCGAACACACCAAGAGATTTCTCAGTGTATTCTCAGAACTGCTTAACGTGGAACCGCTGAATATGAAACTTTTAGGAAATTGATACACGCTTTACAATCAACGTGGTATATGAATGGTCAAAGGACGTCTAGCGGATCTGTAACAATTCTTACCAGAAAGTGAGATGGGAAATCAGCATTTTTTGTAATATGTAGAATCGAGTCAGCAATTAAAGCAAATTGTTGGTAGATTGTTATTTGCCTCACGGCCTCACGGCATGGTGAAGTAGCGTTGCCATCATTCTTACACGCGAAAACATCTAAGTTTGTAAGCGAAATTCTATGTTTGTTGTGTAAATGACACCCTTAGTTAAAGGTATGGATCAGCAGTTGATATTGACTGCCACTCCCCAACCTGCTTTGCACAAAACTCTTGGAACGCATTGTACGAAGCCGTCACAAAAGCAAGTCCTGAAAAGGTACAACTGTGGTCCATGATGGCTGTTGTGAGACATCAGCAACGATTGTATGGCTTCACAGGAAAAGCATGTCACAATTTAATGAACACTTCGATGGGTCTTCAAGGAGGTCCTAAGCTAAACGATCTTTTAAACTTACTGTGGTGTTTTAATAATAGGGGGATTCACCTAACAGCGTAAACTGATTAAACTGATTAAACGTCGCGATCACCAAGGCAATCTTTGATTATTTCATCCGCAATATCATGAAACATTTCAAATAAGCAGAAAATCATGGCTTACGCAGCAATTTAACCTATTTAGTGAGTTCCCCTAATAATTATATTTCAGGCATTAAAAGTCTACAAAGACATCTACACACTTAATTTTGATTACCGAGTTCGGTAATTTTTTGACGAGATTAAAACTGCTGAGCGCCGAAGTCGTTCAGCAAAAATGCATTGTTTACCTTTATATACGGTTTTGACAGTTGTTTTACTGAGCCTTAGTAAAATCGATTACCGAAACTACCGAGATCGTACTGCTGTTATAATCTCGTCAGAAAAGTACCGAACAGGCAATTCAGAAATAAGTGTGTACAGAGCGTGTTTTATAGACAAATTGGATCCAGACTATACCACGTTGTAGGCTAGGTTTGGAACGATATGGGAGACCCTTAATTTGCCGAATTTCTCAAAGATTCATATTTTGCAGTTCCAGCTGATGATACATACGGTGAACTCTCCTTTTGTGTTCGAAGAGCAAGCTACTGAGAGCGTTCCCAGCAATTTTTCAGAAACATGGGAGAGATATCGGGTATTTGAATTGGTTTTGGTTATTTATAGTAAATAGTAACTGTTTAATTGCTATAAATACTATAAAAACCTATGGATTTGATTTATAAATTCAATTCACGATAACTTTTGATTTCGTGGATAAAATATTCTCAAATTTTCAGTAAAAATACTCGAATACCATAAGTTTCGAATATTGGATTTTAAATTTATGAGGGACAGGCTGATGGCCGCGATCGTGATACAACCGCGACTGAATATTGATGGTTCAAAGAGAATTTAATTGAAAATCGCCCTAAAATTTCAAATCGCTCAAACTATCAATTCCCTCCATGAAACATTTTGAAAATTTCAGAGATGATACCTGAATGGTGGGTACCGCTTAGATGGGTATTTTATATTGTTAATAACGGTTTTGGACACACCGTGGTGGGAAATCAATTTTATAAAATGAATGGAGCTTTTTGATCATCATGATCTCCCCTCCATATCCATCCCCTCGATCACAAAGAATAATATGTCAGCGCAAATATGTCACAACGTGTTCTGTGAACTAAAAACTTGAAAGCATCCATGTTTTTAATTAAGCTTCTAAAATTCCACTGTAGGACTTCTATCATATCTCCGACCTCACTGGACAAATTAGCCATCGAAAGATATGAAAGATTCAAGAATCGGCCAGTTTGAAGCCAGTTGCTTCAGAAGAGGTTTCACAAAAGGAAGTGCTATGTTTATTAAACTTCTTATAGCGGGTGAGATATTCAAAGTTTCGAAGATGATATCCACTATCCCAGAAAGAGTCAATTTTCCAGAAAGGTCGACTGGATTCTGCCGACGTTCCTGTTGACTACATTACCATTACCAGTCAGGCTAAGGCCGGGGTGGCCTCTGCTGTACATAGTAGCCGCCTCCTCCATGGCTGTTTGTCTCCAGTTCCGCACTCTGCGTAAGGTCCCCAGATCGTCCTCCACTTGGTCGACCCACCTAGCTCGCTGCGCTCCACGTCTTCTTGTACCGGTCGGATGACTCTCGAGACCCATTTTAGTCGGGTTGCTATCCGACATCCTGATGACGTGACCCGCCCACCGTAGCCTCCCGATTTTCGCGGTATGGACGATGGTTGGTTCTCCCAGCAGCTGATGCAGCTCGTGGTTCATTCGCCTTCTCCAAGTGCCGTCTTCCATCTGCACTCCGCCGTAGATGGTACGCAACACCTTCCGTTCGAAAACTCCAAGGGCGCGTTGGTCCTCTGCACGTAGGGTCCATGTTTCGTGCCCATAGAGGACGACCGGTCTAATCAGCGTTTTGTAGATGGTTAACTTCGTGTTACGGCGAACTTTGTTCGATCGTAGAGTCACCAGTGAGCCCAAGTACACGAATTCTTCAACCGCCTCGATTTCATCACCGTCGATATGAATTCGTGGTGGCGGGCGCGGTGATTCCTCCCTGGAGCCCTTTGGCATCATGTACTTTGTCTTCGACACATTAATGACTAATCCGATTCGCTTGGCTTCACTCTTTAGTCGGATGTACGTTTCCGCCATCGTCTCAAATTTACGAGCAATAATATCAACGGCGAAACCAAGCAGCTGAACGGACTTCGTGAAAATCGTCCCACTCGTGTTTATCCCCGCTCTTCTTATTACACCCTCCAAAGCAATGTTGAACAGCAAGCACGAAAGACCATCACCTTGCCGTAACCCTCTGCGAGATTCGAAGGGACTCGAGAGTGTCCCTGATACTCGAACTACGCACATCACTCGATCCATCGTCGCCTTGATCAACCGTATCAGTTTATCCGGGAATCCGTATTCGTGCATAATCTGCCATAGCTGTTCTCGATCGATTGTATCATACGCCGATTTGAAATCGATGAACAAGTGATGTGTGGGCACGTTGTATTCGCGGCATTTCTGCAACACCTGGCGGATGGCGAACATCTGGTCCGTTGTAGCGCGTTATGGCCAGCCTGATATTGCCCCACGAACTCTCTTGCAATTGATAGACGGCGGCATAAAATTTGAGAGAGTATCTTGTAGGCAGCGCTCAGTAGTGTGATCGCGCGGTAGTTCCCGCAATCCAACTTGTCGCCCTTTTTGTAGACGGGACACACGATACCTTCCATCCATTCCTCCGGTAATACTTCCTCCTCCCAAATCTTGGTAATGACCCAGTGTAGTGCTCTCACCAGTGCTTCTCCACCGTATTTTAGAAGCTCGCTTGGTAGTTGATCTGCTCCAGCGGCCCTGTTGTTTTTCAACCGGCCAACCTCCTCCTCAATCTCTTGAAGGTCAGGGGCCGGAAGTCTTTCGTCCTGTGCACATACTCCTAGATCTGTTACCACGCCACCTTCGGTACTTGCAACGTAGCCATTGAGGTGCTCATCGTAATGCTGCCGCCACCTCTCGACCACCTCACGCTCGCTCGTGAGAATATTCCCGTGATTATCTCGGCACATGTCGGCTTGTGGCACAAAGCCTCTGCGCGAGCGGTTCAGCTTCTCGTAGAACTTTCGTGTTTCCTTAGCGCGGTACAGCTCTTCCATCGCTTCGCGATCTCGTTCTTCCTGCTGGCGCTTCTTCATCCGGAAGACTGAGTTCTGCCTGTTCCGCGCCTGTTTGTAACGTGCCTCATTCGCTCTCGTACGGTGTTGCAGCATTCTCGCCCATGCTGCATTCTTCTCGTTTTTCAACTGTTCACATTCGCCGTCGTACCAGTCGTTTCTGTGATTCGGAGTCGCGAAGCCTAGTGCTGTAGCCGAGGTACTACCTATGGCGGATCGGATGTCCCTCCAGCCATCTTCAAGTGTAGCTGCGCCAAGCTGCTCTTCCGTTGGTAGGGCCACTGCTAACTGCTGCGCGTAGTCTTGAGCCACTTCTACGTTACTAAATTGCTCGATGTTGAGCCGTGGCGTTCGACTTCGACGTGTGGTGATAACTGTCGAAAGTTTTGAGCACATGCATACAGCGACTAAGTAGTGATCCGAATCTATATTCGCACTGCGGTATGTGCGGACGTTGGTTATATCTGAGAAGAATTTACCGTCGATTAGAACGTGGTCGATTTGGTTTTCTGTTTGTTGCTCGGGTGATCTCCAGGTGGCTTTGTGGATATCTTTGCGGGGGAAGAAGGTGCTTCGGACTACCATACCACGGGAGGCTGCAAAGTTTACGCATCGCTGGCCGTTTTCATTCGATACGGCGTGCAGGCTGTTTCGCCCGATTACCGGTCTGTACATTTCCTCCCTTCCTACCTGCGCGTTCATGTCGCCGACAACGATTTTCACGTCACGCGGCGAGCAACCATCGTATGTTTGCTCTAACTGCGCGTAGAACGCTTCTTTCTCGTCATCGGGTCTCCCTTCGTGTGTGTAGTGGACGTTAATGATGCTGTAGTTGAAGAAACGGTCGTTAACTCTGTATGTCCTGTAATTAAGTCGTGTTTATCTTTCGTCATGTATTCAGGGACGGCAACCAATGCAAATTGTTTCAATTCAGGTTATGCAAAGTCCGTCACTACGCTATATTGTGAACTAAAGCTCTAAAGTGAGATTTCATTAGATTTAGGCATTATACCAATTATGTTTAGATTACCTGCTAGTTAATTATAGTTCACACAATTAGAATAATAAATTTGGAAAAATATTTCAATTAAAGTAGAATTCACTTTCAATTCATGACAATCTGATTGTGCATGGATTATGTGTTCTAATCTTGCTACTCACGGTCAGTGACAGTCGTATCTGTCACTCCATTCCATTGTCATCACAGGCTCCATCAGGTGGTTGACGTCGGAGGGTTTATAAAAGGCGCGCGCTGTCCAATAGGGTCAGCTAACACTCCCCCCGGGTACGCCTACGTCGTAGTTGGCTTACTCATCGTAGCGCCTAACATCCAGAACTGCTAACTTGGCTGTTGCTCTCTCATATACACCCGAAGCAGTTCGTACTGTTGCGGATCGGACTTGGTTGTCTTTTGCAGTTTTGACCCCGATGACTTTGCCCTTAGGCCAACAGTTCCGTGGTAACTGGGGATCAACGATGACTACAATGTCACCAACGGATATCGGCTTCGTGTAGGTGAACCATTTGGTTCGTCTAGTGATATCTGGAAGATATTCTGCTACCCAACGCTTCCAGTATTGGTTTGCTAGAACCTGCGATGTAGTATAAGCTTGCTTCAAGGTGATTCCGCTGTCGTCGATGAAAGTGAGAGGTTTCGTACCGTTGGAAGAACCCAATACGAAATGATTCGGAGTGAGAGCCGGTTCGGATTCATCGTCAATCGGGACGTGAGTCAGCGGGCGAGAATTAACTATGTTCTCGACTTCAATCAAGAAGTTTCGGAGTTCTTCATCTCGTAGCGTACGCGACGGGCTAATAGACATCAAATTGTTTTTCACGGTGCGAATCAACCTCTCCCAACTCCCCCCCATATGTGGAGCAGCTGGCGGATTAAACACCCATTGCGTTTCAGTGCTGACGAACTCCTTAATGATCTCCTGCTCGTTGATTTCTGCCTCTACATCGCAGAGCTCTCGACTCGTTCCAACGAAGTTTGTGCCACGGTCGCTATAAATCACTCTTGGAGTTCCACGGCGAGCGATAAAATTTCGTAAGGCCATTACACATGAGGCCGTACTTAGAGTATGCACTACCTCAATATGCACCGCTCGGACCGTTAAACAAGTCGCGAGCATTCCCCAGCGCTTTTCGATTCTGCGTCCGACGGATACCTTGATGGGACCGAAGTAATCGATCCCCACATGTGTGAAGGAACGTGCAAAAGCTGCCAGTCGGGCCGGTGGTAGATCAGCCATGATAGGCGGACGCGGAATGGCACTTGCGTTCTTGCATCGCTGGCATCGCCTTCTGATTTTACCATAGCATACACGAATCCGCGGAATGTTGTACCTTTGGCGTAGCTCATTAATGACGGTTTCATGATTGCAGTGGTGGTACTTTTCATGGTAGTGTGCAACTATTAGTGTGGTTATGTGATGGCCACGCGGCAATACAACTGGATATTTCGAGTCTTCGGTTAAATACTGGCACATCCGTGTTCTGCCCTGCATCCTGAGAATTCCTCGGGTATCCAGGAAAGGAGAAAGCTGATACAGAGCGCTTTTTTTTGGCAGAGGCGTAAGTGGCTTATTTGGAAGATCCTGCGCTCTTTGTAGAATAGCAATTTCTTCACGAAAAGAGTCAATTTGCGCAAGTCGCTGCAAATATGCTTCGGCTTGGATCAGTTCTTCGGTGGCTAGTGGGCCAGTAGAGGATGGTAATTTCTGCAGTCTGCGTCGGTAGTTTGCAGGAAACCGGAATATGAAAGCTATCACATGGAGAAGTCGCTTCCAACTGGAAAATTCGACCACGTCCACTATTGGCTCTGGAACTGTGAAATGTGCTAGCAGATTTGGACGAAGTTCCGTAGCCGTTGAGGAAGCATTGTAGGGGATAAGCGGCCATTCCGACTCAGCACGCCACAGAAAGTCTGGTCCCTTGAACCATCTGCTATCGGGACTCAAGTCTGGCCAACCAACCCACTTGGTGGCGTCGTCCGCTGCATTTTGCTTGGTGGGTACCCAGCGCCAATCCTTGATATCGGTGATTTCGAGAATTTCACTCACTCTAAATGCCACATATTGACTGTACCGCCTGTGATCCGAGTTAATCCAGCAAATTACGTCCCGGGAATCAGACCAGAAAATACGACGGGTGATTGCGACGGACAAGGACTCGGAAATTGATTTGGCCAGTCTAGCACCGATGACAGCTGCTTGAAGCTCAAGCTTCGGGATAGAGGTGAACTTCAGTGGGGCCACTCGTGTCTTAGCAGCAACTAGTGTACATTCCACGACATCGTTCTTATGAAAGCGGAGATATGCAACTGCAGCAAAACCATTTTCGCTCGCATCGACAAACACATGTAATTGCGTATTAAAGTCGGTATCTAAGGAGGTGTGGATTCGGAAGCAACGAGGAATACTTGTTTGCTCTACTTGAGGAAGGATCTGGAGCCATTGTTTCCATTTCTCAAAGGATGCGTCTTGGAGTTGCTCGTCCCACTCTACTCCGGAACGCCATACTTCTTGCAATAATATCTTCAAGAACATGAGGTAGTGGGCTATCAAACTTAACGGGTCGAAGATTGTCATGAGCACCCGAAGAATCTCTCTCTTTGTCGGGCAACGTTGACCATTCAACAATTCTTTATCATACCTGTTCCAGCTGATTTTAAATGTGAAGGCATCTGTTGATGTGCACCATCACATTCCCAAAACTTTTTCCGTTGCAAGCTCTGAGGACAAGTCCAAGTTTTTCTCTGGAACGTTCTCTCCTTGCAGTGCGTGTAAGACTCGACTGGAGTTGCTGACCCAGTATTTCGAACCCGCCGTTCCTGTGCACCAGCTTAACTTCGTTTGCGAGCTGAATGGCCTCCTGCTCAGTCTCTACGCTCTCAAGCATATCGTCCACATAATGCCTCTTTGTTATAGTTTCCGCCGCCTTTGGGAACTCCTGAGAGTGTCGTTCAGCGTTGATGTTTTTAACATATTGAGCGCAGCTCGGCGAACAGCAAGCTCCAAAAGTCATGACGCACATCACGTAGGTCCGCACTTCACCGGCTGCGTCCGTCCAGAAAAATCGCTGGCAGTTTTGATCGTCCTCTCGGATGTCCACCTGGTGAAACATCTCGCGGATGTCACCTGTTATGCCCACTCTATGTTCACGGAACTGAAGAAGGATGGACAGCAACGAACACAGCTGATCCGGGCCCTTCAGAAGCGCAGAGTTTAGTGATGTCCCGAAAGTTTCTGCTGCAGCATCCCACACAATCCTTATCTTTCCGGGTTTATTGGGATTTGTGACCGGAAATATTGGAAGGTACCATACCCGCGATACCGGTTTGTGCAGCTCCTCTCTGGTGAGCTGACGAATGTAACCCTTTTTCATGTAGTCGACAATTTTCTGGTTCAGTGTATCCGCCAACTGTGGATCCTTTCTTAAGCGCATTTCGAGAGAACGATGACGGCGAAGGGCCATTGCATGATTATCTGGAAGGCGAACATCATCGTGGCGCCAGAGTAGTCCGGTTTCATATCGACCATCCTTGAGTTTCGTGAGAGAACCTAGAAGAGTCTCTGCCCGTTGATCGTCAGCGGACCGAAGTAAGTTCGTTGGCTTTGTTACCCCGAGGCTATCTAAAGAAAAATATTCCTTCATTGCTTGATGTAGGGCTTCGTCCATGCTGTCGCTTCGCTGATGTTCATGAAACGCGCATTGGACAACATTAGACACATGCTCCATGCACCCTCCGTACACGGTCCATCCTAGACGCGTTTTCGATGCGATTGGATGATGTAATTCTCCTTCTCTGCTTTGAAGTACCAAGCCTACAAACGCGTGCTTCAGCCCTATGAGGATGCGTGGTTGAGCGGAGTGATATGAATCTATTGGAAGACCACGAAGATGTGGATATAACCGTGACAATTCTTTCATATCGTTGGTCTGGTGAGGCAAAAGAAGCTCTTGAACTGTCCTTACGTTGTTCAAACTAAACATTTTGGTTTGGTTCCGGATCCCTCCTATTTCTAGGCTTACGACACGGGAGTTGTCTTCGTTGCGCTCCTTTCCACCAGTCCATCTCAGACATAGCGGACTGGTTTCGCCATCAAGATCCAGAGACTTTGCCAACCCATCATCGAGCAAACTGAGCTCAGAGCCTTCGTCGAAAAACGCATATGTTCGGACTGTTCTACCACGGCTTCTTAGTACTACGGGCAGATATCGAAAAAGAACAGCAGAAGTTTTTGTACCGTGAGTATTGCATCCGTGACCTTGGCTAGTCTCCAGCTGGGATGGCGCAGTGGCCGAAACTTCCACTGTGGTGGTTTGTTGAGCTCGCTGCTGATCGTTGTGTAGTAATGTGTGATGTTTGAATGTGCACCCGTTTTGGCCACACTCTTTTGTGTTGCAGTTTCCGTTATGGCGGCGAAGGCATCTGCGGCACAATCCGAACTCACGCACAGCAGCCCAGCGTGCGTCACGTGAGAGTTCTAGGAACTGTTTGCACTTATAGACTGTTTTACAGCTGCCTTTGCAGATCGGACACCCATCGCTGACACGATCCTTGGACGCCGAGGTGTACATGTTGCTTGTCGTAACGGGTACCGATGAGAGAACTTCCGGTGGAGACTCCAGATGAGCGTTTAAGAAGGCATTTCCCTTTTTCGGTGCACGAGAGTCGCTCCGAGTTTGCTTCTGATCTATGATCGTCGAAGGAATCACAACTGTACTAGCGGCCTCTGCAAGGGAGTAGAGGAAATTTCCGAGAGTCGCCAGGTTGACTCGAGGTACAGACATACGGTAGCATGCCCAATCCAGCTTCAAAGTTGGCGGGAGCTTGGCCACCAGTTGCTGCAAGAGTGACACGTTGTACAAGTGATCCTCTAGGCCACATGCATCCACTGTTGCACAAAAGTTCTTCACGCTCACTGCAAAATCCACTAGTGTCTCCAACTTGTCTTCCCTCGGGGCTGGCAAAGCATTGATTTTGGTCACAAGCGATTGTACAATGGCTTCTGGCTGCCCGAACATCATCTTCAGGGTGCCTATTACTCCAGGCACGTTTGCTGGGTGCATTAGTTGACTTTTCACTGCTTCATATGCCCGGCCTTTCAGACTGCTTTGCAATCGTATGATGTTTTCGTCATTCGTGAATCCGCACATTGATGTGGTACTGTTGAATGACGACAGAAAAATCGGCCAATCCTCTGGATTTCCTGAGAAGGAAGGCATATCTTTAGAGATGGCCTGACGCGCAGCCAACTGCGCACGGGTAGGCCCATTTCGAACATTTTGACGGCGTGATGAAGGATTCTGGCTTACAGAAGAAGCTCCGTCGTAGTCTGGTGCAATCGCATGGAATCTGGACGACCGAAAAAGGGAACCATCTTCGGGGTTGGGCATGGGTATGGAGCGTCTACGGTTTCTGATGTTGACAGGGTTGGCCAACACAACAGATTGTCTACTTGTAACCTGGGAGCCCCTGACCGCGATTGAACGGTTCGGTGTTGAACATTCACGAGGAGAGAAATTGTCGGGGGGTGGTTCAACAAACGACTCGCTTCGACCGCACTCGTTTACGTCCTCGACCCAGGCATTCACACGGCCCAGTCCTTCCTCCGCTGATGTCATGTCCGACTGGTTTGTCATCTGCTTCAAGATGTCATACTTCTTGTTCAGGTAGCTACGCAGCTTTTCCGCTTCCAACTGCTCCAGCGCTCGCTCCTCCTCCAACTTTTGAAGCTCGAGTTTCAGTATCGAACTTCTAGAAGAACCGTGAGAAACTAGTGAGTACGTTCCTTTGGCCGAACGTTCCGGTATGGATTTCGGCTGTGACGGCTTCTTTATTACACCTTTGCCTGATGGCCCATCCGGAGGTTGCAGTGTATGCTGTTTGTCCGATGGGATGACTGGATTTAACGACTTGCTTCCGCTTGCTGCTTCCACTTGCTTTGGAGTCTTGTCGGAGGTTGATAGAATTTGCAAAGCCCTGGTTACTGTAACGCAGACAGCACAGCTCCAACTCTGGTTTCCAATCTCCTTGGTGACTCCCACGCATGTGAAGTGATGCCACTTGCTGCAGACGTCGCACTGGACCATTTCATCAGTGTCTGGACCACCACACACCTTGCATGCTCTACCAGGCAGGGTTTGGTTCGCCTGTTGTTCTGGCGACGTAACCCTTGTGACCACCACTGGCACAATACCACCGTAAGCACCATCTTCCACTTGATGTTCACTTTGACCACCACTACCACCTATTTTTGTAACCGACCGCGTTCTCGTCGCACCGGGTCTTACAACCGGTCTGAGATGGCTATGGCTAGACATTTTTCACGATAAACGATATCTAACTTCGTTATAAACGAAATTTGTAAGCTGTTGCTTGAGTACCGGACCGGGGGGATTTCTTTCAGATGAATAACCTCCAGAGCAGACTGTGTTTGAGCTCTTATATTGAGAGATTACAAATTTCCTATATGGGACAGTATGGAGTATATGGAACATAGTATATGAGTTTTGCAGTCCAAGTTGATCAATGCAAATAGTGTGAGCTTTTAGTCTTAAGTCTAGTAGCACTTACGTTTAATGTCCCTCTAAGTCATGTATGTCCGGTAATTAAGTCGTGTTTATCTTTCGTCATGTATTCAGGGACGGCAACCAATGCAAATTGTTTCAATTCAGATTATGCAAAGTCCGTCACTACGCTATATTGTGAACTAAAGCTCTAAAGTGAGATTTCATTAGATTTAGGCATTATACCAATTATGTTTAGATTACCTGCTAGTTAATTATAGTTCACACAATTAGAATAATAAATTTGGAAAAATATTTCAATTAAAGTAGAATTCACTTTCAATTCATGACAATCTGATTCTGCATGGATTATTTGTTCTAATCTTGCTACTCACGGTCAGTGACAGTCGTATCTGTCACTCCATTCCATTGTCATCACAGGCTCCATCAGGTGGTTGACGTCGGAGGGTTTATAAAAGGCGCGCGCTGTCCAATAGGGTCAGCTAACAACAGGTATACTTTAAATTCCCGCGAAAAGAGTTCAAAGTTTGCAATCTTGTTCGCTTGTTCGCGGTCACTTACCGTGACATGCAGCTTGTCACGGCTGGGTGAGTCTATCTCCAGAACCCCACGAAACGATTTTGCCAGATCATTTGCGATTTGTAATTTGTTTAATTTTTTTCCATTCGGTTTGGGCCGAAAGAAAACCAGACAGGGACCCTTAGATCCGGGTGGATAAACTTTCGTGCGGGGGCTCACCGGGTTAGAAGAAGATCCAGGGACAGAGGAGAATACAGGTGGCTGAGAGGAAATACCAGGCTGAGAAAAATTTGTAGCCAAGGGAGTTTTTACCATGGGCTGGGACCGTGTTTCTTTCACCAAAGAACTAATTGGAACAATTCCGAAAGAAACAACACAACGTACATGGGGAACCCCTGGATCGTTTTCATGATCGCCAGTCTCCATGGCGTCAGAATTCTGAATTTGTTCTATTGAAATAGTGGACAGACCAGAGCCTGTCTCATCATCGGATGAAATTACGAGATCCGGTGAACCCCCACCAGTGTCATTCGTTTCCATGCAGGCCTATTTTATTATACATTATGCCAGATAATGGCAATAAAAAACCAATATAAGAACAAATATAACCAACCAGATGTTCAATACAAAGTTAAACCGGGGGAACGAGAAAAAAACATCAATCAAAAAAAATCGTTTACCAACTTAAATATCTATAAAAAAATATTAAAGGAAAAAAGAAGAAAATAAAAAAAAACAAAGAAAGAGAAGGATAGCACCTATAAAAAAAAAAGTAATTCGAAGACGTGGTCCTACCTGAATTCAACCAATAGTCCTACGTCGAAGAAAATAACCAAAAAAAAAATACTCTCAACACCTGTTCTAATATGAAGTAAAGTGATATCGGGAAAAAAGGGCAAGAAAAAGAAAGAAAAAACTTGAAGAAAAAGGATAGCAACTTAAAAAAATCAATTCAAAGTTTGTATCTACTTAAATACAAGTATGAGAAAAATTTAAAAAAATCAAATCGAATTAAAACTATTACTGCGAGCTAGACGGTGGACTGGGGAACAATAGAGCGGCAAAAACAATACAAGATACTCAACTGGTCTGTGCGTGCACAGCCTTTGTATACCTTTGTATACCTTGTTTGTTGGTGCGATGGCTTAGGCTGCTGCTGTTGTGCGCTGCTGACCTTTGTCGTCGACCTTCTCGCTTCGTCGTTACCGGCATCGTCGTCGTCGTCGTCGACGACGTGTACTAATAACGAATGCTACCACGCGAAGAGAAACGGACATTCACATCCGACTCGTTCCAAAAACCGACAGGGAATGGCTGCACCAGAAGGTTGCTGACAGCAGGGTCTCCACCTGCCCCGACCCTTGCCGGGGACCCCTTTCCGCGGCCACTTAATCGCTGTAAGGGTCGATCTCGACCGCAGGGCACCGGTATGACCTACGAAGCCGACTCCGAACCCCTGGATTAACTCTTGTACTGCATCTGGACTAGTCACTCTCCGAGTCCACGCGCCACCTCCTCTGTAGCTCCCAGACAATATGGGTAATAGCCGTTGAAACGGCGTTCCAGTCAAACTCATCCCTACACATCCTCTGGACCAAGTTGTCCGGGTTTGTGTCCTCCTCGCATGTGGCAAGCATGCGGTCACGCATTGTGCGGAAACTCGGGCACACGAACAAAACGTGCTCCGCGCTTTCCTCTAAACCATTGCACACTGGGCATTCGGGGGAACCCGCATGCCCGAAACTATCTACCCTCGGTATCAACCTATGGGTCCACCTTCCTTTGGTGGAACTGTCCCACGCGCGCTGCCATTTGACCATAGAGGCCATCCTGGCAGTCCTGCGTATGCCTCTTGTGCCGCGCATTTCGAAGCACTCCATGTCCTCACTGATAAGAATGCTGATAGGCACCATACCAGTAATGACGCAGAGAGCATCGTGTGACACGGTACGGTACGCGCTCGAAACCCTCAGGCACATAAGCCTGTAAGTACTTTCCAGCTTCCGTCGGTAGCATTCAGTACTTAGCGCGGTACCCCACGCCGGGCCGCCATACCTAAGCATGGACGTAGCAACACTAGCCAGAAGCTTGCGCTTTCTGGTGTGCACCGCAGAGCTATTGGACATCATCCGGGACAGTGCCGCAATAGCTGTGGAGGCTCTTTTACAGGCATAATCGATGTGGCTACCGAAGGTAAGCTTATCGGCGATCATCACGCCCAAGTGTTTGACGGAGCGCTTTGACAGGATAGTGCACTCTCCTACACTGATCTCCGTCTGCTGCTCCAACTTCCGGTTGTTAACAACCGTCACCTCTGTCTTGTGGTGAGCCAGCTCCAATTTCCTGGATCGCATCCACGCCTCCACAACCTTGATTGAGTAGTCGGTAGTCAACTTCACCTCCTGGATCGTTTCACCGTAGACTTCGAGCGTAATGTCGTCGGCAAATCCGACAATCACCACTCCCACTGGGTACTCTAACCTCAACACCTCGTCGTACATGACATTCCATAACACCGGACCCAGGATGGAACCTTGCGGGACTCCTGAGGTTATGTGAAAGCACTTCTGACCCACCTCCGTGTCGTAGTACATGATTCTGAAAGTAACTTCCGAGAATCTTGTACAGATACTCTGGTATCCGCAGACGCAAGAGCGCATCGGCAATAGCAGACCATCTGGTGCTATTAAATGCATTCCTTACATCCAGAGTCACTACCGCGCAAAAGCGAATTCCCCTCCTCTTAGGCTCGAGTGCTTTCTCGGCGGTTTTTGTAACCAACAAGATAGCGTCTACGGTGGACCTCCCCTTCCGGAAGCCGTACTGATTGCTCGAAAGACCATTTTCGCCCTCGGTGAACCTCAACATTCTATTGAGGATGATCTTTTCGAGCACCTTCCCCGCCGTGTCTATCAAGCATATTGGTCTATATGCCGGCGGGTAGTTTCCCCGCCTTTGGCAATAGTACCAGGCTCTGCCTCTTCCAAGCTTCTGGGAAAACTTCCTCGACCAGGCATTTCTGCATAGCAGATCTGAACATCTCGGGAGCCTCTGCAATAGCTACTTTTAAGGCCAGGTTCGGAACTCCGTCTGGTCCTGGGGCCTTACCTACGCTACGGGACTTAGCTATCCCCAAAAGTTCCACATGGATGACCCTCTCCTCATCGCCAGCCCCAGTCCCCGGCTGTCCTACGAAAAGAAGCCAAGGACTAGGATCATGACGCGGAAAAAGTCCTCCAATGATCCCCTCCAACATCTCTGGAGATTGCTCTGTAGGAGCCATCACACCTCTCGTCTTGGCCATAACGATCCTGTAGGCGTCACCCCACGGGTTCGTATTGGTACTCTGACAGAGACCCTCAAAGCAGGCCTTTTTGCTTGCTATTATCTCGGTCTTAAGTGCGGCTTTTGCAGCGGCAAACACCACCCGCCGTTCGTTTCGCTCTTCCTCTGATTGTGCTCGCTGCATCCGCCGCCTAGCCCGTAGGCAGGCGCGGCGCAGGTCCGCAATCGCGTCGGTCCACCAGTAAGCCGGTGGCCTCCCATTACTAGGGTGGACTCGCCTAGGCATGGTCGCATCACACGCACGTGAGAGTACCGCTACCAGCTCGTCGCCGTCTAAACCGATTAAGTTTCGCTCACGGCGGAGCGCCTCCCTAAATACCCCTTCGTCGAAGTATGATGTCTTCCACCTGCGAGGGCTTGGCCTTGGCCTAGCCGCCTCTTCTTCTATCCGCTGTCTGCTATTGTTGTAGTCGATACTGTAGCGAACCGCCAGGTGGTCGCTGTGAGTGTAGCCATCATCTACTCTCCATTTCGAACTACTTGTTAGGCCAGGACTACAAAAGGTCACGTCAATAATTGACTCCGCTCCGTTTCGACTAAAGGTACTCTTGGTACCGACATTAGCCAAGTCGACATCTAAGATGGCCAATGTTTCTAACAGGATCTGACCCCGCTGGTTCATGAAACGGCTTCCCCATTCCACGGCCCAGGCATTAAAGTCACCCGCTATTACCACCGGCCTTCGCCCTGTTAGCACGGTCGTTAAGCGGCCCAGCATTTGCGTGAACCGCTCGATCGGCCACCGCGGAGGCGCATAACAGCTACAGAAGAAGACCCCGTTTACTTTGGCGACCACGAAGCCCTTATAGGTAGTAGACACCAACTCCTGGACGGGTTATTTACCCGTCGTCCATATCGCCTCCATTTTTCTGGTCCCATCCGCGACCCAGTTGCCATTGCCGGCGGGTACTCGGTATGGGTCCGATATGATGGCGATATCCGTCTCCCACTCAGAAACCGCCTGACAAAACAGTTGCTGAGCCGCATCACAGTGGTTCAGGTTCAGCTGCGTTACCAGCACTGTGATTTGTTGTTCACTGCGGCTTTCTTGAAGGCCGGGCACCTTGGGCCACCCATCGGATGTCTGTTGATTTCCCGGTACAGTTCATGCAGATGGACGGACTCGTGCAGCTTTGGGCCTTATGACCTTCAGCGCCGCATCGCCTGCACAGTTTGCGCCTGTCGGGGCCTCTGCAGTCCCACGACTTGTGTCCTGGTTCCAGACACCTGAAGCAAACCTCTGGTGGCTCGTGGAATATCAGGTGACATACACACCAACCCACCTTTATGCTCCCTACTTTAACGGACTTTTTGACGTCCGCCACAGGTAGCTGAACCAAAGCTTTCTGTGTCCCTGCTGGCCCTTTCCGTAGCTTAACGGCTGCGGCGGGAACCTGCACATCGCACTGTTGCCGCAGTGCCGTGACGAGCTCTTCTACTTCGGTGATCTCATCAATGTCCTTGACCTTCAGAGTCGCCTCATGTGTCAGAGCCCTCACCTGCACACCCTCACCAAGGACCTCTTCTGCCAGCCTCTTATAGGCGGCGGCCTTGTGCTCCTTCTGGCGCTTCAGCTCCTGGATCATCTCGCCCGTACGAGTACTTCTAATACTGACAAGATCCTCAAGCTTGGCGTCGCTTCGCATCATCTTCAAGACGTCCGAGTACTTGGACTGTTCCGTCTTGATGACGATCGCGTCGCCTTTCTCGCGCTTGGCACCTGGCCTCGTACGCCTTGGCTTGGCGTACTGCGCTACTACCTGCGGATTCACCTTCTTCTTCCTCTTCCGCTCTACCTTCGTCCAAGGGGGCTCCTCCCCTTGGATCGCCCTACTCTGTGGCTGTTGAGGGCCAACTAGCGGTCGCAAGCCCTTGTTCCCTTCGTTCCGGGACGGGCCAGCCTTTTCAGGCCCACCCTTCCCAGCTATCCAGGAACCCTGGCTGGGGTCCGGCCTTCCGGCATTATTATCGACTTTCGGGGTAATGATTCGCCTGGCCTTGCGGGCACCGCCAGACAGCTCTTTGGCTGGCGGTTGCCTCGCCCGCTTCTGCGATTGCTTGCCCCGTTTGTCGCGAGCAGTCGCTTCTGCCTTATTCTGACTTCCTGCGAAGGAGAAGGCCTCCGTTTGGGTAAACTTCGGCACTTTCTCAATTGCAGGCTCCGCTGCTGCAGCAGTCAGCAAGGCCGTTTTCAGGTCCTTGCTTATGTTCGACTTAGTGGACGCAAAGTCGATGATTTTGCCAAGCTGCTGCTCAGCCACCTTAATTTATTTATTTACCATCATCTTCAACACTAGGTTGTACAGACTGTTGCCTAACTTATAAATCTTATCCAAATACTAAAAACACTTTTGGAGACATTAAAATCGAACACATCAGCAACTTCGTTAAATAATCTACAACTAGTGCCAAACGGATCAAAATACGCATAGTTCGTGCGATGAGCAGGAATCCACAAAACGAACGATTACGGAGAGAACGCACAGGAGCATAAAAACATAGATTTTGTAACAAATAATTACAATCAATACGGTTAACAATTAGGTCAAAGATTGCGGACCGTCCTTTGGATCGGTTGACGGCCCTCAACAACCACGCTTCGCCCATAACCTCCATCGGCTGGCTTGCCGGGAAGTGGCCTGGAGCACCCACGCTTGAGCTGCGTACGCAACTCCCAGCGTTTATCTCCTCACTTCTCCTTGACGGAGACCTCATCAACCCGCTTCTTGCGAAGGGGTTGATCCCACCACTACTTCCACCTGAATTTTGATTATTTTTGTTCGATTTCATGTTTAAATCCCACGAGTCGCACGGGAAAGAATGTCCACCACGCCAGAGCCCTGCATTAACGCGGTAAGGGACAGCTTACTGTGGGGGTGCCCAGGTACCCCACAGGCTCCGTTAAAGATCGAGCATCTTTTTCACCCTCTCGATCACTCATTCCTCAGCACGGGTCGCTTGACACCTTGAATTGGGGTTAGTAGTCCTATTCTTAGCCGGCGACTACGCGGCTGACTCGCAAGCGGGGGAGGTGCGTCAGGCCCCCAGACTTTCGTCCTTGCTGCCCCAAGCGTCGTCCACTCTGGCTTTGTTAGTTCGGCCAACCATTTGACTGCGACCTTGTTGGGGCATTCAGTCAGCGCTGCCGGGTGACACATACAAAAAGTTAAAACGAAAACATTTCTCCGGCATTGGAGCAAGAACGTTACATCACCACGTCAACCAGCAACAAGCAGTCAGCATTCTCTCTGCTTGCATCGCTTGTTTCTGGTTAACCGGCGTCGGTCTATAAACATGACCGTGAAATCCACATCTGATGTAATCCACTAATTGCGTGGAGTAATCCACTAATTGCGTGGAGACCCCCCCCCCCCCCCCCCTTAAATAAAGTTTTTATTTGTGAAGCAAAGAAAAACTTGCAGTAGGCATTCGGCTAGCGTATATATTTGCGGGTTAAAGATTATCCCAAGGACTACTCTACATTATTCAATTCTACCTTTTCTAAAACAAAAATATAACCAGAGTGTCTGAAATCTCATGTATACATGAATGAGACTGTGTGCCATGCGCTTATTTGAAATGCGTTTCAAGAAAATTTTGAGATTTGAGATCATAGCACGCGCATGAAAAAAATTAGTGTACGTGCCTCAATGAAACGTCTCGTGAGACTCGTCTCATTGATATCTTTGCAGTTGAAATTAACCAATGGCTTGTCCTTCCAGTTGATAGATGAAATGTCCGTGGATAAGTCTTACTTATTTGAAGGTTGGACAAAGAATGAATTGAAAGTTTATTAAATGTCATAATCAAGTTACATTAGATTGCTTAGATTTATCGGTTGCTTGGTTGCTATGATGTAACATCTCCCCCTTTAAAACAACCAATATCCTTGAAGCTTGGATGGGAGCCTAAGCAATCGTCTAGGGCGTTCCGGTGTTTCTGGGTTTGCACGAGGTTCTTCATCTTTCGATTCTGGTTCGGATTCATTTTGTAGCTCATCTTGTTCGGGTATGGGTTCTACCAACTCGGGCATCGGTAAGGAAGAAACTTCATCGATTGGAACCATTGGAACATCTACACCAGCAGGTATTTGACCTTCATTTCTTGAATCTGTAGTCGGCATTTGTCGAAGACCAAATTCATCGAGGAAAACCGTGAGTGGTGAATCTTGATGTAACGGTTGCTCTTCAACTTCAACTCGATTTCGTAGTTGATTGATGTGCGATCGGATTAGTCGACTATTTCGATTCAGCAAAACGTTGTAATTAACTTTTCCGACACGCTCGATGATCCTACCAGGTATCCAGCTCCACGAATTGCCTTGGTGAACTTGGGCATACACCGTATCGCCTTGTTTGTAGCATCTTGGAGAATCCTGACGGTTGGTAACATCACCCTTCCGTTCGACTTTCTTGGACTGCTGCTGACGTTCTGGAGGTTTCAAAAGAGCTGCTACTGTTCGCATTGACCTTCCTAGCATTCTTTCAGCAGGTGACTGTCCGCCAAGATCCGGTGTTGGAGTGGAACGGTATACGGTTAGAAACGTCTGAAGTGAATCTTCTAGGGACTCTCCTCCTGAGCAAATCTTCTTCACGCTTCTTTTGACGGTGTCCACAAAACCGTACGAATTTGCCATAGTAATTCACGGCTCCAAGATAGGACCTCAGCTCGGATACGTTCGTTGGTGGGGGAATGCTCGAGATTGTTTCAACTTTCTCCGGGTCAGGGCGGATACCATTGCGATCGGTGATGTGGCCTAGGTAACGGACTTCAGTTTGGAAAAACTTGCATTTTTGAATTTTCAGATGAAATCCGCAATCCGTCAGTCTTTGCAGCAACTTGTTCAGCGATTCAGCATGAGATTTCCAGTCCTTGCTGAAGATGATGATGTCATCAATGAAAGGGCGTACTTCAGGAAGATCCGCGATGAGACTTTCTATCATCCGCTGGAATGCCCCTGGCGCTGACTTGACTCCTGGGGCCAGGCGGTTGAAGCGAAACAATCCTCTATGCGTGTTGATCGTCAGAAGTTGTTTCGAATCTTCGGTTACTTCGCATTGAAAATACGCATCGGACAGGTCGATCACACTGAAGACTTGACATCATGCCAGCTGGGCAAAAATTTCTTCTGGTACCGGCAGGGGATAGTTGTTGGCTTCCAGAGCGTTGTTCAGGCCTGTCGAGTAATCCGCGCAAATGCGAACTCTGCCATCCGGTTTCTTCACAGCTACGATGGGGGCTGCCCACTCCGAGAAATCCACAGGTGTGATTATTCCTAGGCTTTGAAGACGATTGAGTTCAGCATCAACCAACGGTACAGAATGAAACGGAACGGGTCGTTTTGGGCAGAAAACTGGCTTACTTCCGGGCTTGAGATGCAGCTGTACCTTAGTGCGGTTGCACAGTCCAAGGGTCTCGTTGAAAACTTCTTTGTGCTTGAGTTTCAGCTGCTGAATCTCTCGATCGATTTCACGTTTGGAAGGCATCACGATCTGATTGCAAATGGAATCAAACGGAATTGACCAGAAGTTGAACAAGTCAATCCATTCAATGCCCATCAGATTCAGATTACGTACGGATGTGACGAAACATCTGCCTCGCTTCGTTTCTCCTTTGATGGATACTTCACATTCGAACTCACCTACTAGGGATAGTGGATCACCCGATGCGTTTGAGGCTTGGCTTGATGATGGATTGATCGCCGGCTTGCCGAGTTGCTTCCAGACAGTTTCCGAAACAATGGAGATGTCGCTGGCCGAATCGAGTTGAAGAGGGACTGGTACTCCGTTGATCGCCACGGTAACGAACTTCCGCTTGCTTTCCCGGTGTTCAATGTGGTTGACAACGAACACGCCTTTGGCTTCAACACTGGATTTCCCCTTCTTTTGCTTCTTGCTGATGGTTGATTGTGATTGTGTGGTCTTAGCCGGATTTGCTGATTTCTTGGAGCAGAAACAGTATCCTTCCTTATGGCCGACACGGTTGCAGTCTCTGCAGAGGTGGTTGTTGAAAGCGCATTCCTTCAGAAAGTGCATTTGTCCGCACTGCCAACAAGGTGTCTTCGGCTTCTTACTTTCTGACTTCGGGATAAGTCTTACTTATTTGAAGGTTGGACAAAGAATGAATTGAAGGTTTATTAAATGTCATAATCAAGTTACATTAGATTGCTTAGATTTATCGGTTTGGATAAGTCTTACTTATTTGAAGGTTGGACAAAGAATGAATTGAAAGTTTATTAAATGTCATAATCAAGTTACATTAGATTGCTTAGATTTATCGGTTGCTTGGTTGCTATGATATAACAATAGAAATAAAGCAGTATACAAATGTCATTAAAGCATTTAATTGTTATTTCTTGTATTAGAAAAATAACTTGCAACGGAAACGTTTAAAAGACCCCGGGTCAGAGCATGTGAACCAGGTTATGCCTTGTAATACATGTGAAAGTATCGACTAGAAGTTCGATCATTATCCGAGGATTCAACTGACTGGAAGCCAATTATCGGGGATCGGCAATGCCGCAAAAAATGCACTGATAATCCAGGAATCAAAATTTTTGATAACCGATATGACTAGTTTAGAACGTATTTGGTTTGTTCGAATTCGCCACTCTTTTAATTTTGCTGGCGTAAACGAGAGTTCAAAAGATTTGTCTTCGATCGAAAATGGATGCATTCGGAAACAAGAATGTCAATGATGTATGCAACATGTAGCCTTTTTAATGAGCAATGTCAGGAGTTCCACGCTATTATAGACTTGGTACGTTCAAAGAAAAAAAGAAGGATTTTTAAAGATCCCCGGTCGCACATGTACCATTGCGTTATCAATAGACGACCCCTATGAGATTTTTTTTATCTTTATCATCGAGACTTTCAGCCCGAGGCTGATTCGTCTCCGCCTATGAGATTGTTTCAGATACAGTATTCGGATACGGTAAAAGGTAAAAGTATCAAGAACAACGTAGAACGTTTTTCGGTTTTTCATTTACGGACACCAAGAAAAAACAGTGTGGCTTGTTTCTTAGGGAGATCTCGAAGTCTGATTTATTTGGGAGACCCGGGAGAAGCAATCCCTTAGATAGATGGCCTAGATCAACCGCAACTGGCTTCCCAGTGATCACGGATGTTCACGATATGCAGTGAATGACGCCAAGTTTGAAATTGTATATGGCCATAGACTCCAGTTGACATATTTATTGTCTTAACGCACGGAGGTTGAGTTGCAAGAAATGTACTTTTGAAGCTGTCGAAATTAAATCATTCAAAAGCTAGTTTGTAAAGGTCAAAACAACGATAATAACCTACCACTCTCGAAAACTCTTTCTGACAGGTGGGCTGGAAGCTGGTCTCATTGAGATGGCTCATTGAGACTCGCAGTGCTAATGTGATGTGCACAAAAACTGCGAGTCTCAAGCTCAAGAATTTTTCATGTGCTCACAGCCAACTTTTCTCAATCTCGTAATGAGATTTGTGCGTACAGATACTCTGAATATAACTAAGTTTTTTTTCCTCTTGCAAATACGAACTAAACTATTCCTTATTTATTTCCCTACTCTAATATGATTCACCTTCCTCCTGACGCTCGAGTCTATCAAAATGCCGCTTCGTGTTTGTGTTGCAGTAGAGGTTTCATCGACCGAAACTAGATTTCAAGCACCAAAAACGGGTTATTTGTAGGATTGTCCATTGAACGAAATCTCTCAACCAACCGCCATAATCTTTAAACTCGGAGTACCTCCCAAATAATGTGGAGCTTTGTAGCCGTGCGGTTAGGGTCACCAAGCATAAAATCGCACCATGCTATGGGGTGAGGGTTCGATTCCCGCTTCGGGCGTTGAAACTTTTCGTGAGAATGATTTCTTCCCCGTTTCCACTGGTGCATGCTCCGTTGTCTAATGTTAAGTTTAAAACCGTCTGTACAGCCAAAAGCTGAAGACGTTGTCCGTGTCTTTTTTTTAACAGCCCAGCATTTCTCCCAGCATCACCTTCAAACGTGTGAACCTTGTTCGTCTTGATCGGGCAACTCCCAACGGCTCGTCCTTGTCGGCATGTCTAGCATCGCAGACTACCGCTCCATGATCCTTCTGACCCTATTCTGTCCCTACGGAAAATTCAAATTTCCTCTCCTATATCAATTAAGTTAATCAGTCAAATAAATAGTAAAAGAAATATTCCCTTATTTTTAAAAAGTAAAAAGTATGAATTAAATACGAACTATATTTTGTTAACTTTTAAAAATGGCATTGAATTATTTTATTTTTTTTTCGAAATACTTTTTTTTCGAATGTTTTTTTTTTTTTGAACATATCTTACTTTTTTTCGAATATTGTGTTTTTTAACCGTAGTGTGGCCAGCAAAAAAAACACCCGTAGAAGGCCGGCAGGATACCCGGGTACCCACGCAATGGAAATGATCATATCTCAGCGATTTTTCCACCGATTTTTAAAGTTTTTGCCTCATTCAACTCAGAAACTCATTATCTATCGAGATCGTATTTGGTTAGACCGGTCCGATCACCATAGGTACCGGAAAATCCGGATTTCCGGATCCGTGTTTTTATACAATAGAATATACGGGATTTTCGGTAGGTTAGTAGCAATTTCGGTACCAAGCATCGTAAAATTGCTTTGGCATATTGTTTCTGACCGGCAGGGAATCATAAAACGTGTTGACTTTTAAACTGTGATTTCGGAACACGCTTCCCGTGAGGCCATGGTTGACCATAAACACTTTAAGGTATCCTAGCCTTAACAATGTGGGTTTCAATATGGTATAAGGACATGCTCCCAAAAATATGGATTTTCCGAAAACCACGGTGATTAGATTGGTCTAACCAAATATTTTCCCGATAGATGATGAGTTTCTGAATTGAATGAGCTAAAAATTTCCAAAATCGATGAAAAATTGACGGAGATATGATCATTTCAATTTCGTGGGTACCCGGGTACCCTGCCGGCCTTCCACGTAATAAAAAAATGCAGGAGCCCCTCCCCCTGCCCATCCTCACTTTAAAATTTGGTCAACCCCAGTAATAGATGTATATTCACGAGTTCTAAGATCTAACAGAGTTCCAACATCCTAGTCTCAATAACCATTAAAATATCGAGATTTGAAATTGAAAAAGGTACCCGGGTACCCTGCCGGCCACATAAGTGTTAATATATCTTTTCGAATATTGTTTTTTTTTTGAAAATATATTTTTTTGCCTTTTCTTTTCTTAATATGTTTAATATGTGTAATAATTGTTAGAGGGACAACGATCTCCTATTATTATTATTTTGTGCCAGCCTAATGGTTGTACCAGCCTAATGTTGTTTTTCTCTGCTGGCTACGCAGAGTGCGCCATTTTCTTATTCCAAAAAGTGAACTCGCTGTGTACGCATCGTTGTTAGAATAAATCTTATTAATTTCGTTATCTAGTTTAACTCAAAGACTTTCTTTCCACTGCAAACCTCATCCCAATAGGTTTTGGGTCCAGTTAACGTGGAAAGTGCGTGAGTTTCGTCGTCGCGAGTGTGAATTGTGTGGACATTTGTCGGTCCGGGAAAATCGCGTTCGATCGTGTCGAAAAGGCAAGATGGCGGATTCGAAAGTTCCGGTGGACAAGTTAAACGACCAGAACTACGCGATCTGGAAGTTTAAGGTGCGGCTTTTGTTGACGCGGGAGAAAGTGTTGGATGTGGTGACGAATCCGAAGCCGGCGAATGCGGATGCAGCCTGGGTCGAAAACGACGAGAAGGCGCAGGCAATTATCGGATTGGCAGTGGAAGACGGCCAACTGATCCACGTGATGCAAAAGTCCACGGCGAAGGAGATGTGGGATGCTCTGAAAGATTATCACGAGCGTTCTTCTCTTTCGAGCATAATTCACGTCGTGCGTCCGTTAATAACGTTGCGGATGTCAGACGACGGGGACATGGCGGAACATCTCAAGCAGATGACGGCGTTGCGGATTCGTCTGTCTGCTTTGGGCGAGGATGTGAAAGACCACTGGTTCGTGGCTCTGATGCTGTCCAGCCTGCCGGAGTCCTACGGCGGATTGATCATGGCGCTCGAAAGTCGACCGGATGCGGATTTGACCGTCGATTTCGTGAAGGGGAAGCTGCTCGACGAGGGAAGACGTCGGGTGGAGAATGCGTCATCGAGCGAGAAAGTTTTAGTGACCGGATCGTAGAAGAAGAATCCGGCGGAGAAGCCAAAAGTGAAGAAGGGAAGGGTGTGCCATTATTGCAAGAAGGAGGGGCACATCCGACGCGACTGCCGGAAAATGGTTCAAGATCAACAGGAGAAGGAGAAGTCCCAGCAAGCAAACATCGTAGTGAAAGCGAAGTCAGGGGGTGAGCTGTGCCTGGCTGCTGGCGTGGCCGGAGAGGCTGACGTGTGGTATCTGGATTCGGGTGCCACGGCCCACACTCCAGCATTCTTGAGGAAGTGGATACGACGAAAGCGACGACGATCTGTCTGGCTGACGGAAAATCGATCAAATCGGTCGGATCTGGTTCGGTTCGGGTGATTTCCGTGGATGGAAAAGGCGGCCGGATGAATGTGAAACTGGAGAATGTGTTCCACGTGCCTTCGTTAGCGGGAAACTTGCTGTCGGTGAGCAGAATAACCGACTTGGGGTTTCGAGTGGTGTTTGACAAAACGGGGTGCAAAGTGCTAAAAGGAGAAGAAGCTGTGTTAGTGGGACAACGGAAGGGTGGTTTGTATCACCTGAAACAACTTCCTGAACATGCTTTCTTGGTGGATCCGAAGCACAGTGATTTGTGTCAGCACTTGTGGCATCGTAGATTGGGACACAGAGATCCACAAGCTATGAAGAAAATAGTGCGTGAAAACTTGGGGCACGGGTTGAAGATAAACCCTTGTGAAGTACAATCAATGTGTGGCTGTTGCTGTGAGGGGAAGATGAGCCGTGATTCCTTTCCGAAGGCGTCGCACAGTGGCCGGAAGCCGGACAAAACCTCAAAAATCGACTTCAATATTTTATTTTTCTAATATTTTTTTTCCATTATAGATACTTTAACTAAGAAAACCCCAAATTTTCAAGAGATTTGGTCGAAAATTAAGTCTTGTAGATTTTTTCAAAGTTGAAGTTTTATGTGCTACAATATTAGTATTTATTGTCTTTATTTTATGAGCTTCCTTCATGAGGTCATTGTAAAAGTTAGGAAGACTTGAATAATGTGACAATATGTTTTGTGTTTTTGGGTATAAATAACCATTACATTTCAGGGATTGTTTGGAATTCAATCACAAAATTATTATGTTTTTACAATATGCAAACATATTGACTTTTATGAACTTTTGAAGGAAAACTTCGTATTAAAAAGATCCAGTACTTGTTTAGGAAACATCAGAAAACGACGCCGTATCCCGGATCTGACGTGCAATTCTGACTTTTGGCTATATAGGTCACTGTTTGCGCATTTTTGCGCTAAGCGCGAAAAATTTTTTTTTTCTATCAGGTCACAATGGAGCCGCATGGTTGTGGAAGAAGTGATATTGTTTGAAGTTTAAATTTAATCTTCACATAGTTCAAATTGACTTCAGAATACTAACAATTTAGTGTAATTTTCATTCTTGTAAGAGACTTTCACCAAGTCAGATGGTCATAAGAGGGGGGGGGGGGGGTTGGTATCTGAAAATGTAATAAATAATGTAATGGCCACGGCTTTGGCCTTTTTTTATTTTTATTTTTTTAATATTATTTTATTTTTTGACAGAAAACCACAAGAAGGTGGGTGCTCCAGTTTAAAACAGTAAGCTGGAGAGGAAGGGAGTGATGACTAAGTATGAATAAGCCTTTATTTCCTTAGACACTACTCACATGTTGCTTCACCAGATACAACTAACACTTTTAACCATCAAAATAAAAGAAAGGCAAAAACAACCGTGAAAACATGTAAAAATAACTACAAACCATTACTCATTGATTCCCTTAAACTGGTTGTTTCTTCGATTTATCTTAATCGTTAGAATTGCTCAACAACCTTGGAAGCAATCTCTTCACGAACCTTCATCGAAGTTTCAATATATAGTGACACTAATTCGTCGACATCTACGTGTTTCTTTTCTACACGCACATCGCTACAGTTCAAAGCAACAATCATCTATATAATATAAAAGGAATTCACTAAACGGCGATAAACGCTACGTTAAATATTTTTCTGCGTAAACGTCGCGATCGCCAAGGCAATCTTTGAATATTTTAAAACCAATTTTATGAAACGAACATTTTATGCTCTTTAGTAAAACCCCTTTTATTGGTTTTTTAAACTTGAAGTTTTATTGTATGCTGTGAAGAATTAGCATTAAGTTAAAATTCACAAATACAAAGAAATTAAAAAAAAAAATAATTGTATGTTATTCATGCAGTTTCGTTCAACACATTTCTACTGAACGACACAGAGAGTGATACAGATTTTGAAAATATTTGCTGGAACTCTTCTGTTCATAAATATGATTACCGATCTCTGATGATCGTTTATCAAAAACTCCCTTCAATATTGCGAATATGAATTGCCAATTGTTTATAGATAGGGTTGTTTCGGTTGCTTCCACAAGTGATAGCAGGGATCGATGTACCTTAAAACCCAAACTCGGAAGAGCATATATGAAGTTGTTGAAACGAGATTGATAAAAAGCAGTTCAAATTTTACGCAGTTCACTATATTAGACTATCTGACTCCATAACGATTGAATTAATACACCTCCGTGCACCCACCGTAAAATGTCACGTGGTCTATGGGCATTCCCTGAGAAAAGACCCCGTCTTGTCAGCCAACATAGGTGTGTATCTGAATTGATCCATTGAAAGAAAACGTAGGTAAACGATTTGTTTTCTAATGATTTATGTATTTTTGAAGATTTTGGACCACCCTAACAGCAACAAATACACAATTTTAGTTTATTTCAATACCAATACATGATTTAAGAACCCTCAAATTAAAAGGGTAATCAAAACCTACGTTCAGAAAGCACATCGTGATAGCTTATTATCGATTATTTTTACATGCTTCCCATTATCAGCAGATTTCAAAATTTTGAACCACCCTAATATAGTAAAATCAAAATCTATGATAAGTTCCATATCAGAAATAGATTTAGGGAACTAAAATCATCATAACCTGTGAATTTTAGCAATTTCGGTTAACATTTGAGGTTTTGTCCGACTTTTGTATGGAGGCCCGCCACTGTGCGTCGGCGTCGAAGACCAAAGCGGTTGGAGAGCTGATTCACGTAGACCTTGGCGGTCCGATGGAGGTAGCAACACCGAGAGGTAACCGTTTCTACATCGCTCTGGTGGATGACTACAGCCGGTACTCCGTCGTCTACCCACTCCAGAGAAAGTCCGATACTGAGGAGAAAATTCGTGAGTATTGCGCTTTAGTGAAAAAAATCAGTTTGGTGGATACCCGAAATGCATTCGCACCGATGGGGGTGGTGAGTTTATGGGTGCTTCGTTGCTGAAGTTCTTTGCGGCGAATGGCATCGTGGAACAGCGAACGGCACCGTATACGCCACAGCAAAACGGCGTGGTAGAGCGCAAGAACAGGTACCTTGTGGAGATGATGCGATGCATGCTGTCTGAAGCGGGACTCGATAAGCGGTTCTGGGCCGAAGCGATCTGCACTGCAAACTACTTGCAGAATCGTTTGCCGTCGTCGGCGACTGACAGGACCCCATACGAGTTGTGGAGCGGAAAGAAGCCGTCGTACGCGCATCTCAGGATATTTGGTTCGGAAGCGTATGTCCACGTTCCAAAGGAGAAGCGGCGTAAGCTTGACGTGGAAGCTGAGCGGTTGGTGTTCATCGGGTACGAAGAAGGACGGAAGGCGTATCGATTCCTGAATCTGGAGACGGATCGAGTGACGGTCAGCAGAGACGCAAAGTTTCTTGAGCTGTGCACCGTCAAGGAAGCTGTCCGTCGAGAGCCTGTAGCGACAGGAGGAGTCTTCGAAGTTCCTTTGGCCTTGCCGCCGGAGAATTTGGAAGAAGCAGCTGAGGCACCGGATCCAGAGTCCGATATCGATTCTTTTTTTTTTTTTTTGGTTTTTATTTCTGTGTATTTTAACAAAAGCTAATTCTACACTTGTCAAGTTGAGGAGAGGAGACCCAGAGGGGGCCTTCCCAATCTTAATATTAGGGGAAGGATGACCCGGAGGGGGTCCCTTTCGAGCCCAACCGTGGGGTCTCGCCGTTTCGTCTTAAAGCTAACAATTATTTTGTGCGACCGATTTACAAACAATTAGCAGACAACTAACAAAACGAATTTAGACTAACAAAAACACTTTAAAAACTAATCCGAGTTACTATGCAAAAAATATCTTCTTTCCGTGTGTATTATTTTTCCGGAACCCGCCACCAGGTGGCTTTTCAGCTGTTGGCAGTGTCCCAGGTGAAAGCTGCCACCTGGGTTGAAAAGTTTCATTTGACGTTTCACTTTTGACAGGCGGACAGAAACTGACATTCGCTTTGCTGTCTTCTTCTTGTCAGTGTCCGGCAGCGGGAGACTGCCTGTTTTTTCTTCTCTTCGTGGCGAGTGGACGGTGACGACAACGCCGATGGTGGTTAGTCACCATCGGTGAAAAATTTTTAGACAACATGGTCGGACGTTCGGAGGCCGGCCAATCTCCTCTCGGCACCCAAGTAGGGTAACCGGGAATGGGGAAAACGGTCCCCGGGCGTTGGAAGTGCTTGGGCTGCTGCGGGGCGGATCGAGATTTTTCCTGGCCTCAAAGCGGAGGCCATTAGTGATGGGCGGTTGGCGATGGGGAATGGGAAACAGATTTCCACATGCGTAGCTCCACAGAGTCCCCCGGGGGAACAAAGAGAATAATGTGCGCGTGTTTCAAGTGCTGCGAGTGCGATTTGTGTTGGGTTGGGGTGGGAAAATTAGTCTCAAGCGAGCTCCGTAGTGTCCCCCGGGGGAACGAAGACAGTGCGCGTTATTTTCGTCCGAAAGCACCCCTGAGCCTCCGGAGGACGAAGCAGAACTTCCAGTCACCCGGGCTGGGAGTTTTTCGGTATCGATGGCGACCCAGAGCCCCCTGGGGGGACGAAGATCATCGGTAAAGTGATTGTGGCGTTGCGTTGAGGCACAGGGCCCCTCGGGGGGACGAAGAGCTTGCAGTTCGATCAGGGTTAAGTGCACTAGTGACGTTTTTATCCGTAGAGACCCACGGGGGCGAAACAGGCTTCCGGCCGCCGGGCTTTAGGCCTTAACGGAGTGATCGATGTTGCGTAGTGCCCCTCGGGGGGACGAAGAAGCCCTGATCGCTGCGAGTTGGTGTTTTCGAGGTACACAGTGCTCCCCGGGGAGACGAAAAACTCCAGTGACAACGTTTAAGAGCCATAGAGCCTCCCGGGAGGACGAAGATGTGGGTGGTTGGGTGTATTTGATACAAATTCTCGATCCGCCCCGTTCCTGCTTGGGCACAACGGAGTGAAACCTCGGGGCCCGCAGCTGCAACCCCTGGCACCCTGGTACGGGTCCGCCACGCGGGGGAGGCGATGCGGGGGAAATCGATGACCTCCCACCCCTGGCACCCTGGATGCGGGTCCGCCACGCGGGGGAGAAGGGCGGAAATTATCACCGTCGGAAGGAGAGGCCTCGGACTAGGGTTCGTTGCTGGAGGATCCTCGGACTGGCAACTTCCAACCCTGGCACCCTGGGCCGGGTCCGCCACGCGGGGGAAAGCGTCGCCAATCCTCACAAAGGTAAGTGTACGATTTGTTCATGTTGGGTTCTTCTTTAAGGGGGCGGCACGCCTATTTGCGTGCCATTTGTGCGGTGTTTTGTTTTATTGCTAGCTGTTAACCGTTTTCTTTTTCTTGGATTGGATTTTCAGGTGCAGTACGAGGAAAACAGAAAGGTTCCAATTCCTGGCACCCTGGACGGACAGGTCCTTCACCGTTAGGAGGCGGGAGGAGGCTTCAATCCTGTCGTGTTTCGCCAGCTTTTTGGCCACTGGTACCTTGGAGACGGGTCCACCAGAGGCTGCCTTCGGTTGATGTTCCTGGGGTGCTGATGATTGTGGCCCGGGGGGCCTGTATGCTGCTGCGTCACGCAGGCCGCCAGTCCCTGTCTAAGGACAGTAGGGGCTGTAACGGCGGTCACGGGTAAGTATATGATATCGATTCGGAGGCCACCGTCCAGGTTGATTGAGGAAATCTTCGTAGCCGAGAGTGTTCCTCAGGAGGAGTCCGAACCCCGGAGCTTGCGTGAAGCGTTGACCTGTGGAAAGAAGAAAGAATGGGCAGCAGCAATGAAGGACGAATTAAAATCACATTCCGACAACGAGACGTGGGAGCTGGTCGATCTGCCACCCGGCCGGAAAGCAGTCGGTTGCCGGTGGGTCTTCAAAGCGAAGAAAAATGCAGCTGGTGAGGTGACGAAATACAAGGCGCGGTTGGTAGCCCAGGGGTACTCCCAGAAGTACGGCGAAGATTTTGATGAAGTTTTCGCTCCGGTTACCAGGTACACGACGCTTCGAGCTCTTCTAGCTTTGGCGAGTAGCAGAAAAATGACATTGAAGCACTTCGACGTCAAAACCGCCTACTTGTACGGCAAACTAGATGAGGAGCTGTTTATGAAGCAGCCACCTGGATACGAAGTGAAAGGGAGGGAGCACATGGTGTGTCGATTGAAGCGAAGTATTTATGGCCTGAAGCAGTCGGCCAGGTGCTGGAATCGGCGGCTGGATAGTGTTTTGCGTGAAATGGGATTTCGTCCGAGTGCAGCAGATCCCTGCTTGTATACCAAAGTAGTGGGTGGCAAGTGGGCATACTTGCTGGTGTACGTAGATGACATTATGGTGGGAAGTGAAGATGAATCCCAGATTGAAATAGTGTACAAAGAACTGAAGAAACATTTTGAGATGGCCAATCTTGGTGAAGTGAACTATTTTCTGGGGCTAGAGATCGGTTATGAGCATGGACAATACAGTGTGTCAGTGACAAACTACATTGAAAGAGTGGCGGAGAAATTTGGCCTCCGTGATGCAAAAAGTGCCAAATCGCCGATGGACACCGGTTATACGAAGACGAAGGACAAGAGCCCGGCACTGCCGGACATAACAGCCTACAGAAGCTTGGTCGGCGCGCTCCTCTACATAGCGGTGTGCGCGAGACCGGACATTGCGGCTTGTGTTTCAATACTAGGTCGGAAGGTTAGTGCTCCAACAGAAACGGACTGGGTCGCGGCGAAGAGGGTAGTTCACTACCTAAAGACTACGAAGGACTGGAAGTTGAAGTTCGGTACAAGTGACGGTCTGATTGGCTATTCCGATGCCGATTGGGCTGGTGACATCGAAACCCGAAAGTCAACCACAGGATTCGTGTTCCACTATGCTGGTGGAGCTGTGTCATGGGTGAGCCGAAGACAAAATTGTGTGACACTTTCATCCATGGAGTCGGAGTATGTGTCTCTGTGCGAGGCAAGTCAAGAGCTGGTGTGGCTACTGGCTCTGTTCAAGGATCTTGGCGTGCAACAAGGTGGTCCTGTTACCATCCGAGAGGACAACCAAAGTTGCATACAGTTCGTTGGTGCGGAAAGGTCAACCCGTCGTTCCAAACACATCGAAACCAAGCAGCAATACGTGAAGGAACTGTTCGAGGACAACGTGTTGAACCTGGAGTACTGTTCGACGGACGAAATGACGGCAGACATACTGACGAAACCGCTGGGTAGCGTCAAGCATCGGAAGCTGGCCGGAATGCTGGGTCTATCACCCTGATGGACTCGTTCGTTGAGGAGGAGTGTTAGAGGGACAACGATCTCATATTATTATTATTTTGTGCCAGCCTAATGGTTGTACCAGCCTAATGTTGTTTTCTCTGCTGGCTACGCAGAGTGCGCCATTTTCTTATTCCAAAAAGTGAACTCGCAGTGTACGCATCGTTGTTAGAATAAATCTTATTAATTTCGTTATCTAGTTTAACTCAAAGACATTCTTTCCACTGCAAACCTCATCCCAATAATAATTATCAAATATTTCACCATTAATTGACATTCTTCATTAGCCTTATTATGTGACAAACTTGAAAGTAAGGAAAAAAACCAATTGATCACAATTGAATCATTTTCAGAAGATCAATTCTGTCAACCAAAAACAATTTGCATTTTATATTCCATCAAATCTAGATTTCACTATATAAATAAAGCCTGTATCCGCAATAAACGGGACACAGAAATACAGCTGTAACTCTGCAATAGATACATTGAAATCGCTCAAATTTTGTCTAATAGTATATTAAGATGTGTTCATTTCACCTACAAAATTTCATTTGAATCGGTGCAGTACTTTTTGTTGTAGCAACGAAAGAGTAAAATGTGCGCCATTGAATTTTGTACAGCCCCAAGTTTTGCTTTGCAAATTTCAAAAAAAATCGATGCACTATCAACAATTTTATAGTCGAAACTTGTATTGGGACTGAACATGATTTTAGCCCCTCCGACAGCAATTAGTAAGCACCCTTTAGTGTTTCGATTGTACCATTGAAAGTACTATACCAACAATCATCAAATTTTGCAGGCATAGTACACACATAATCAACTACCTTCTGTGAAAATTTCATGAAAATTGACAAAGAAATTCAAAAGTTATGAATAGGCAAAAATCGCACATGAAAATCACGAAAAAATTTCACTAACACTCACCCCTATCAACACCAGTAGCTTTCAAACCAATCGATCCAAGGTTATGAAATTTTGCAAGAAAGTGTCTCTATAAGTATCATAACTGCTAACGAAGTTTCAAAATTATCATCGCATAACTTTGAACTGTAGCGTAAAAGAACCATCTAGTATGCGAATGAAAATTGATCATGATTGTACAAAATGCTTAAAACCACGTCTGTTTGTTTTTCATCCATGGTTAAAAGTAATGCATCGATTTTTATGAAATTTGGCACAAATAATAAACATACACCAAAGAGTCCTCAGTTCATTATTTGGCCAATTCTATCGATTCATTACAGAGCTACTGACATGCTTCTGTGTCCCGATTATTGCGGATACAGGCTTTAAAATTTTTTTTTATGCAATTCAGTATCATAATATCCATTTTATAGGACTCATTTCGGTATCATAATGGCCAATTTTTCCGAACTGGTTCATTATGCAACTGAAATGAGTTGCATAATGAAAAATAGTTGCATAATGTTCATAATGCAACTCATTTGGGTTGCATTATAAACATTATGCAACTCAAATGAGCTGTATAATGAAAAAATCATTGCATAAAATTTTATATGGAACTCGTTGCAAAACTCGCTTTTTTCAGCACTCTTCGTACTACGACTCGTGCTGAAAAAATCAACTTTTTGCCACTCGTTACATAAATAACTATTTCGAGACGCTGCTGGAGAAAAAAAGAAACAACAAACTTACATACTACATCATAATGTTGCAGGGATGCAAGGCAATAATCTGTTTATCTCTCTTGCATATCCGCAAAAAAGTTAAAAATAAAATAAACTCATCGAGTCTCTAGGTACCTTACTTTTTCGTCCTTCTCCGTTTGTTGTGGCGAGTCCTTGGCTGCCGGAATTGCTCCACCCCTCTCCCTTTTGAGGTTGTAGGTTGCACCTGTAAGTATACTCCATTTCTCTTTATTAGCTTGTGTATAAAACCACATTGTAAATATCATTCCATATTATTTTTACAGAGGATATGGGTTCCTCTAAGGCCGGAACAAATCTCATTTCCTTCTTTTGTCACTTTGCTCGTTGACTCGTCCAGGGGGGGGGATAATAAATAATAAATGTATTTGATGAAAAATTACCCAAACAATTAGGCAAAATCGTAAATCATCGGATTTGTTAAGAAATTTTCTCGACAACTCTAATTTCAGTTCAAATGTTTTAAATTTTTGAATAATTTATTTGTGTCCCCCCTCAAAATGCCGAATTCCGACCAAAATTTTCCGAGGGGGGGGGGGGGGGGTTGACATTAGAGAAAATCGAAATTTGTGTCAGCCTAATTTCTCTTAATATTTCATTATTTCATAGAGGTTTTGGATTTCCTCTTTCGTCAAAATTCGTAGACATTTGCTTTGTCTCCTTTCTGTGTTTTAAATTTTCTCATAATTTCATTTAAATTTTCAGAGGGTTATCTTCAGATAAGAAAAGAAACGACTTGTTCGTTTGACTTGTGAACAGAAAGTGAAAATTTTATTTGAATAAAAGTCATGGCTTACTACGCTATACTCTAACACTCCTCCTTAAGCTAGGACTCCTATGGCTTCACGATTCTTCTCCAGTTTCGTCCGTAATAATGGTTTCGTGAGGCCATCGGCGAGTTGGTTGTCTGATTCGATGTAATTGATGTTGACTATCTCTCTTGTTGTTGTTGTTCCCCGCAGATATCGGAAAAGCGTTTTCACGGCACTCCAGTGTTGCATTCCGGGATTCGAGTTGTACCGGCTCAACTGATTGACCGCATACAGGATGTCCGGCCGGGTACATTGAGCGAGGTACATCAGGCTTCCAACCGATTCCTGGTACGGAATGTTGGCCATTTGCTCCGTCTCCTGAGTTGTCTTTGGGGACATATCCTTCGTGAGCCTGTCGGTCATCGGCACCCTCGCTGGCTTGCAGTTCGCCATGTTGAACTTTGTCAGCATCGCCTCCACGTATGCCTCCTGGTCCAGTGCTATGGTTCCGTCCGACCGGGTGATTCGGATTCCGAGGCAGTTCTTCGCCGCGCCAAGATCCTTCATGCGGAAATGGCCACTCAGGAACGCTTTGGTTTGTGCTGTCCATCCATTGTCGTTCGAGAATATCATGACGTCATCTACGTAGACTGCCACGAATATCATGCTGCCTCCTTCAATGCGATAGTACACGCATGGATCGTACTTCGCTTGAGTCAGCCCGAACTCCTTCAACATCTGGTCCAACTTTTTGTTCCAGACTCGACTGGATTGTTTCAGCCCGTACAGGGCCTTATTAAGACGGCACACCAGGGATGGATTCTGACGATCGACGAACAACGGAGGCTGCTCCATGTAGATTTCCTCCGCCAGGTCTGCTTGGAGAAAAGCGGATACCGCGTCCATCTGCTGGATGTCCAGGTTGTGCTTCGCCGCCATGGCGAACAGATATCGTAGCGAACTGTGACGAACCACCGGGGAGTATGTTTCGTCATAATCTACCCCCTTTCGCTGCGAAAATCCCTTGATGACCAGCCGCGCCTTATGTCGGTCAAGGTTCCCGTCGGCATCCAGCTTCGTGCGATATACCCACTTGCAACGGATCGCCTTCCTGCCCTTAGGAAGTTCCGTCAAGGTCCACGTCTCGTTGGATACATGGGCGTCGTACTCCTCCTGCATGGCCACCTTCCACTTGTCCGCATCGTCGCGACGTATCGCGTCTTGGTACGTTACCGGGTCGTCGGGCATCGCTTGTCGCTCGTCACTCTGCTGCTGAGATGCCATGCCGGCTAACTGGCCTGAGGTCTCAGGTCCCAGGGGTGGACCGCTTGCTTCCTCACTCGCCACATCGGAACGGTTGATGCCATCGGTTGCAGGAATCTGGGGAAAATTAGAACGAGGCAAGCCTTTGCTCGAAATTGCAAAATCCTTGTACTTGCCTGGAAGTTTGTGCTCCCGACCACTGCGCCTCAACACCTGTGACGGAGGTGGATTTGAAGTTTGGTGTGGAGGGAGCACAGTGATGTCAGTCACAGTATCGGCGGAAGAACTACTTATGTTGCTTGCTGCTTCTTCGAAATCTTCATCGTCCCAATCGCTTTCCTCGACTTCAACTCGGCCAGTTGCGTCATCCTCGAGATTCGGATGGCCGCCGAGCGCTTCTTCGGTGTCCGGAGATAGTGATACCGCTTCTTCAACGTCTAGCTTGATAACCGTTGGCTTCGCGGGCTTGCTGCTCTTGACTGCCGCCGCCGGGGTACCAACGTCGCCCTCGTTGATGAACGTGACGTCTCGGCTTCTCGAAACTATCTTCGTCACTGGGTCGTATACACGGTAGCCTTTCGTGTCCTCGTCGAATCCGACCAACCGGCATTCGTGGGCCTTTGCATCCCACTTACGCCGCTTTTGTTTTGGGACGTGCACCATCACATTGGTCCCAAAGATCCGAACGTTCGACAAATCTGGCTTCTTTCCGCTCCAGCACTCTTCGGGTGTCATACCATGACCACGGGTCGGCGATCGATTGATGAGGTACACCGCCGTCGAAACAGCTTCCGCCCAAAACGGTTTTGATAGGTTGGCCTCAAACAGCATGCACCTTGCACGCTCGACGATCGTCCGGTTTGCCCTCTCTGCCATACCGTTCTGTTGGGGGGTGTAGTCGTTCGTTCGCTGATGACGGATACCAAACTTCTCCAGGTAGCTTTGGAATTTCCTGTTGGTATACTCGAGCCCGTTGTCCGTTCGAATGGTCTTGATTTTCGAACCGGTCTGCCGCTCCGCCATCACGTGGAAAGCTTGAAACGCCCTCAAGACTTCGTCCTCGGATTTTGTTCGTAGGAAATAGACGACCATGCGGCGGGATTTGTCGTCTACGAACACGATATAGTACCTGCTATCCCCTAGCGACGGTACCTCCATCGGGCCGCAAATATCCGAGTGAACGACCTCCAGTAGTTCCTTGGCTCGGGAACCCTTCTTGCCGAATGGCATTCGTGACTGTTTCCCCTTGGCGCACACGCTGCAATCACTTATACTATTAGTATTTAAATTTATGCCACTCACCAGACCGCTCGCTAGCTTTTTCAGGTTCGCCGTGCTGAGATGCCCCATGCGCCGATGCCAAACTTCCATGGAATCTTCCGGCGGAACAGCCAATGCCTTGCCGGATCCACATGGCTCGCGCTGCTCCAGTTTAAAAAGTCCGTTTTCGTGGCTCCCTGTTGCCACCATGCCGCCGCTCGAGTTGATCACCTTGCAGCCAGCGTTGTCAAACACCATCGAGTAGCCTCTACTTACGATTTTGTTGACGGATAGGAGGTTGACGGACAGCTGCGGAATATAGTGGACATCGCTCACGGAAATTTCGCTTCCGTCCTCCTGGCAAACGGGCTTGAGTGCAGCGGTTCCAGTAGCTTCAATCTTCATAGCGGCCCCTTGTTCGCAGCCACTACGGTGCCACTGGATGGCTTCAGGTCCTGCAGCAGAACCTTGCTTCGGGTCATATGATTGGTCGCGCCTGAATCGAAGTACCAGTCAGCATCACTGGCGGCCTCGAACGTTGACAGGACGGTGCAGAAAGCATCTCCTTTTTTCGAGCTTCTGCAGTCCCTCGCAATGTGTCCGTAGTTTTGACACTTTTTGCACTTCGGTCCTTTCGGTTGATTGGATTGCTTCGATTGACTGCCTCGATTTTGGTTGCCGTTGCTGCTGTGGTTGCCGTGCCACTGGTTGCCATGGCTACGCTTACCTTTCGACAACAACGCCACATCCGACGATGGAATTTGCACCTCTTGCAGCAGCTTCGTTTTTATTGCGTCTCCGGTAATCCTAGTTCCGGAATTTTCCAGGGCCATGATCATTGGCCTGTATTCCTCCGGGAGACCACAGAGCAGCAGGGCACCAATCCATTCCTCCGAAATGTTGAATCCAATTCCGTTGAGTTGGTGGGCCGTGGAGATTATCCGATTTACGTACTCGGACATTGACGAACAGCTCATCAGATCGGTTTTCACCAGCTTGTGAAGGAGACCGATCCGCCGGGTGAGGCCGGAATCTTCGAACGCCTTCTCTAGGTTCTCCCACACTTCCTGCGCCGTTTTCGCCTCCTTGACGTGGACATAGTTCACCGGTTCAAGGAGAAGAATTACCTTGGCTCTTGCTTTCCGGTCCTTCGCAGGGTCCACAGCTTCGTAGCTTCCGTCCGGATTCTGCTCCGGCTTGACGGCTCCCCAGAGATCTTCCAGCTCGAGGTACGTTTGAACGGCAAACTTCCACGTAGCCCAGTTCTCTCGTCCGGATAACCGCTCAATACCTGGCAGGCTTGAAATTCCTTGCACGGAACTGCCGCTTGATCCCGCTGGACTTCCGGTATTCATCCTGAATCTTCAGAGCTTCGGCTTGAAAAACGATAGGCCCATAACCTATTGTATCTTCAGATAAGAAAAGAAACGACTTGTTCGTTTGACTTGTGAACAGAAAGTGAAAATTTTATTTGAATAAAAGTCATGGCTTACTACGCTATACTCTAACAAAATCCTCTCTGACAAATTTGTTCCGTAGATTCTTATTGAATTTGCCATCAAAGATAAAATTAAGTGTATATTCAAAAATAACTGTTTTTTTTTTCTCTAAACAATTTGGTCTTCCAGCCAATCCAATAAAACTTTATTAGAGCTAAAAACCGATTCAATATTAACTTTGAATGCGTAATGATATCTATTTTTAAAATGTTTTTTAAATTTTTTAAAAATGTTTTCTTACTCTACATACACTGATAATAATTCAAAGAAATCATTTTTTTTGTTACATTAACCCGACTAATTAACCTATTTACTGTTTGCTGGGTGTGGAATTTTATTTATTCAATATCAAGGGTTTTTCAAATCATTATATATGCAATAGTCATCTGTAGAGCATAAATATTAAATATTATAAATAATTTCATAATGCAGTGTGCCAAGAGCTTCATTCTTCATAAATATACAAAAAAACAAGATATTTTGACTTCAAATTACCAACCATTCAACCGTGGTCATCCCACAGGAATTCCGTTAGGCATTCATAGTTTTCCGAAAAGACAGAATCGAGTAGTGAATCTATCTCGTTTAAAAGATTGTCGAGTGGTTCGAAGTAATTCCGTTTTGCGAGACTCGAAATAGTTGCTTCCTCTTTGGTATGAGCAGATTCTTGTTGTTTGATTTGGCTTTGGGGTTCTTGAAAAAAGTTCTCTTTATCAAAGATAGTTTCTTGTAGCTGTTGCAATTTCAACCGAGTTTTAGTATTGCAGTTTTCGCTCATAGCTTTCTCCGCATGGGCTTTCTTTAACTGTTTCAGTGTTTCAGTCAATTTGTTCTGCGTTTTCTCTTTAATTGCGCAAAAATTATCACTTGGACGATTGTGCGATATTTGCCAGAAATCCATTCGCCAGAATGCCATTGGCCAAAAAGACATTTGCCAGAAAATACCGTTTCCCAGAAAACCGTTTGCCAGAAAGAACTATTTCCCAGAAAACCATTTGCCAGAATGTACCATTCCCCAGAAAGTACCATTTCCCAGAAAGTTCTCAATCCAGAAGTGTTCCAGTCTGATGATAATTAAAAACATTCTTATTGAAAAATAAAACGCGTTTTTTTATTTGTTTGGGATCGATTAGCCCACGATAACGATTGTATAAATATAAAACTTTATTTGGTTCAAATTTATATGCGAAAGTTAAATAAATTATTGGAATTGATGTAAGAGCAAACAAGAAATGGTTTTAGAGTAACTTTGAAAGAAAAGCCTATAGTTTGAAGAAGGGCAAATCACTCTGAAACAAAAAAATGATGTGAACTCAAACCTTTCAAACTTCACAATACATTTAATCTTTTATGTTATTTAATTATTTTATTACGCACAACAGCTTATTTTTTCAATAAGAACATTTCCAAAAATTTGTCTGGTGGACAAGTTGATCATGATGTGGACCCAATTGATCAAATATTATTTTAACGAAATTTGATCAATACTCATCATTCCAGCTTTTACTGATATGGAATTTTTGGCTTTACTTATTTTTTCAAAGATTCCCTTCTTTCAATTGAAAGTATTTTTTGAAGCTCATTTTTGACAATAACAATAACATGATCACTTTAAATAATAATTGTTGTGCCAAACATCAAAATTACTTGGAATGGTTGATCACATTTAAGCCAATCGAATACCATAAACAAAAACCTTTTGGAAGCAACGAGTAAAATACACTAAAAACAATAACTTAAGTGACGGTTTTACCTATAGAGATAAGTGACATTTCAACACACGAACACTAGCGCAAATTTTTCCTCACACAAAAGTGCACGCCGATTGAAAGGCTATTCAGATTGCATATGCAAATATTACCCAATCGAATTGGGTAAAACGGGTAAATAATGATAAAACTAACGTCCGGGGCAAGAGTGCAAATATTTTCCTCGCAGTTTCACAACTACATCTACAAAAAAGGCACGCATACATTTGAACGTGATTACCTCTATACCATTAGCCTGACTATCACTGCCCGATAGCCAGTACCCCCAATATCACAAGCTTGAATATACCATTAGGCCCAATATCACTTGATCAAATGCTACAAAAAATTGTTCTTGAGGAAATAAATGGTAATAATTCCAGCAAAGTTTTTTTTTTTCTTTTTTTAATCATCTGCAGTTCTTTCTCGATGAGCTTCTTAGCTTATTTGCGCCATTGTAGACACGCAACTACTTTTTTTAGTGGTTTACATAAGAATGACAGTTTATTCAAGAACCTATCTAGTTAGCAATATAATGGATTGCTACGATCCTACATCCCTCCCTTCTTTTATAATTACAAAACATGTTAGATCATTTTAGTATGTTCATGTTTCTAGTGTATGCACTTAACATTTACTAAAGTTGGTCGCCTCCAACTTATTAATATATCCAAGGGCTTTGTGTGTCAATCCATGAATGGCAAAATAAGTCACTTCAATAAGATGTCCCATTGTACTCACGATAGCTGAGATTATCATCGTTTATCTGAAAATAGTAGCACGTAAATTTTCTTAAACATAAAAATGAAATATAAGGAATAGTTCTTTTGTTGTTAGTGCTTTTCCATCCTATTTCCATCCGGTTGCTTTGAAGATTCCCTTTGTCATCTGTGTGCCATGATAGTTCCAATTTCTCCTTAGCTTTCACTCATTTCTCCGTTCCATTTTTTCATTGCTTCATTTTTCCCACGATGCTTCTTTGGGCTGTAAAATGCATAACTGTAAATTTGATTGTCAAGTATTAGGGAATCATCCTAATTGAATCGACATATAATTCTCACAGTGGTATACTATTTGTTGCGGGAATGTAGAATAGAAGAGTCGAACGAAATTTGATAATTTACTCCAGTGTGAATATAATTATTAAATTCCTATTAAAATACAATCCATGTTACTTATAACTAATAACAAACAAATATTTATATGTTCTTACTTCTAGTGTTCGATCTTCAATTTTCCTCGTAACTATTTCACCGTTGTTTATTTTGGCACTGTCGAATTACAACCAATTGTGTAGAAGTTTTGTTGTCAGATGCGTTCGATTGACATCCTTTATTCGCTAGGGCATCGCGCAGTGGCGTATCGAGGGGTTCAGATACCTCTGCTTGGGTTATCGTTGTGGCGCACTTAACAGTCCCCCCGGAATGCACGAAGGTTCTTCCGAAGGTGTATTCATCCCAACGCCTACGTCGATGAATCCAAGCAGTTTCTCGCTTTAGTTTTTCACTCAGCGTTTCGGGATTCCTCTGGATGGCGGAAGCTCGTTGAATATCCATCAGAGGCTGTAGTTCGTTTGAACTGATGGTGCTTGTATCATATGATGGCCTTCGAACGTGATAGTTTACATGTACTGCAGATTGTCTTTGCCCAGTACATTTTCCATAGACCATCCATCCTGAACGAGTTTCAATCGCGATCGGCTCATTTCGCATTCCTTCTCGACTTTTAATTGCGTATCCGAGATCTGCATAATCCAAGCCGATCAAGATCCGCGGACTAACATCTCGATATTCTGCAAGTGGCAGACCGGACAAATGTGGGAAGAGTTCCTGCAGCTCGGATGGCACCATTGTTTGTGAACGAATATGAAGGGCAGGTATGGTGTTGATGTCAAGAAGACCATATTTGTTCGAACTTTGAACTCCAGAGATTTGTAAATTGACAAGTTTCGATTGACTTTCCACCTTTTGCGTTCCGCCTGTCCATTTCAAACATAATGGATTTGTGGGTCCTTCTAAACCTAGCTCATCAGCGAGGCTTTGCTCCATCAGAGTTACCTCGGATCCGTCATCATTAAATGCAAAGGTATTAACTGTTTTCTTTGGTCCGTAGAACGTAACGGGCAAAATGCGAAACAACACCTCCGACTGGCTTTGATGGACGTTGCAGCTTGGTTCAGATTGGGTCGGTTCTGGTGAATTAGGCGGCGGTTTCATCGAATGGACCTTGACGCCCTTATACTCTGATTTGTGGAGTAGTGGATGGTGCATAGATGTACATCCGTCCTTACTGCACGTTTTCTGTAATTTACAACATCCATTGTGCTTGCGCAAGCATTGGCGGCACAGTTTGCACTCTTTCACAACCGCCCATCTTGAGTCAAGGTTGAATTCTTTAAATCGAACACACTTGGCAACCGTTGAACAAGTTCCCTTACACACCACACAACGTTCATTGAAAGATTTCTTTACTCCTTCCACATTCGATTTACTGCCAAGTTCAATCAAAACCTCGCTGCTCGAATCCGCGTCTGAATCGTAATTTGAAGAGTCGTTCCTGTTACACGTAGAACCGCACGGTTCGCGATTCGATGTCACCATTACCGAACTGGCATCCTCAGCTATAGTATACAGCCACAAACTGAAATCAGAAAGGTTTGCGTCGGGCAAGTTACGAGTGTGTCTCGCCCAATCTAGCTTCAATGATGACGGTAAACACTCTACTAATTCGTAACGCAGGGAAGCATTAAACATAAAGTCATTTATCTCACAAGCCCGAATCGTTGCAACCATATTTTTCACTGTCAGCGCAAAGTTAACAATAGTTTCGAGGTTGTCCGTGTTCGGAGGAGGTAGGTTCTGATCTTCTTCACGATTGACTGAATGAGCGCATCAGCCCTCCCGTACAACATCTTCAAAGTTGACAAAATATCTGCTACATTCGACGGATGGAGAAGCTCACATCTTACAGCATTCAACGCTCTCCCTTTTAGGCATTTACGCAGCCGTAGCATGTCCTCCTCGTTTGTGTACCCACACATTTGGGTAGATGAATTGAACATCGCATAGAAAAGTGGCCAGTCCTCCAGGGTTCCATCGAATTCGGGTAGGTCTTGGGATACCGCCTGTCGTGCTGCTAGTTGGCTTCGACTCAGGATGCCGACTGGTTCATTGTTGCTTATTACTGGATAAGATTTTTGAGTTATTCGTGCCGGTGACGAACGCTGACCGGGTGTGAAATCGTTGAGAGGTCTTCGGTTCATTGAGGGGCTGAATGTTGACCTAATTGGCGCATGAGAATAACTTTGTCTCTGAGCGACGTGCAAATTCTGCACTCCGCTTTGTGCGTCTGCGTGAGTTACTCTTAGATTACGACCTAACTGTTTGCGAATGGTTTGCCTCGGAAAGTTTTCTAACTGAGGCGTGAGCGCTGTGTGACAGCATTGGTAGACCGCGGTAGCGAGTTGTTGACGTAATTAACTCGTTCATTAGCATTCGACGATGGGTCAGAGCATTTGTTTATGATGTGACGCGACGATGGTATCAGTAGATCATCTTGGGATCGTTGACCGATTTGATTTTCCTGGGAAGATATTGGATTTTCGGTGAGTTGAACATTAGGGATTTGGTTCCCATCCAGCTTGTCCGAGTTGTTCGGTATTTGCTGCTTTGCTCCCTCTGCTAATCCAGTATTTATAGCTCCGCCTTGTCGATCGGTTCCAGCCAACCAATCCTCAACCTTCGATAGATCGTCTCCATCATTCTCTTCATCATTCTCGGCTACTGACGATGTTTCACTCGCATATTCCTTAAGGAGTTCGTACTTCTTCTCAAGAAACCGCTTTTCCATCTGGAATTCTTCCTGTAGTCTGTCCATCTCTAGCTCCATCAGCCTTCTACTTTCACTACGGGTAGAACTCGCACAGCCTCGCACATAATTCGACTTCTCCATGATGGTTAGAAGAATTTAATAAATTGTTGCGGGAATGTAGAATAGAAGAGTCGAACGAAATTTGATAATTTACTCCAGTGTGAATATAATTATTAAATTCCTATGAAAATACAATCCATGTTACTTATAACTAATAACAAACAAATATTTATATGTTCTTACTTCTAGTGTTCGATCTTCAATTTTCCTCGTAACTATTTCACCGTTGTTTATTTTGGCACTGTCGAATTACAACCAATTGTGTAGAAGTTTTGTTGTCAGATGCGTTCGATTGACATCCTTTATTCGCTAGGGCATCGCGCAGTGGCGTATCGAGGGGTTCAGATACCTCTGCTTGGGTTATCGTTGTGGCGCACTTAACACTATTATCTCTTCAAAAAAAAATTCACAGGTTTTCCACCGTCACTGCCTATTCCAAAGGATCGCCTTCGATAACCTGAGAATCGCCAGAAGGTTCATGTCAACTATGACCTGAGCAATACCTCTGAGTTTTTCAGCATACCCTATTTTGATTAACTTCACCCTGCAAGGATTGCTTCTAGGCTACGCTAGTTTCAGAGGATCGCCTCTTGGTGTTTCTATGTACCTGAGGATCGCCTCCAGGATTTTTGATAACCAGAGGATCGCCTCTAGGTTACACTTGAGGATCGCCTCCAGGATTTTCGATAACCAGAGGATCGCCTCTAGGTTACACCTGAGGATCGCCTCCAGGATTTTTGATAACCAGTGGATCGCCTCTAGGTTACACTTGAAAATCGCCTCCAGGATTTTTGATAACCAGAGGATCGCCCATATAGCCGATGCGGTAAACGCACGGGTATTCAGCATGACCATGCTGAGGGTGACGGGTTCGATTCCCGGTCGGTCCAGGATTTTTTCGTAAAAAGAAAATATCCTTGACTTCCTTGGGCATAGAGTATCTTCGTGCCTGCCACACGATATACACATGCAAAATGGTCATTGGCAGAGGAAGCTCTCAGTTAATAACTGTGGAAGTGCTCATTGAAGCTGAGAAGTAGGCTTTGTCCCAGTGAGGACGTTACGCCAAGAAGAAGAAGAAGAAGAAGGATCGCCTCTAGATTACACCTGAGGATCGCCTCCAGGATTTTTGATTAGTGCCCGAGGATCACCAACGGGTGTCATCTGTTACACCTGAGGATCGCCTCCAGGTGGTCTGGCATTATTGATTATCATAGTTTCTAGTTCTGCCAAAATCTCAGGGATCGCCATAGTTTTTTTTATTTCGGTTATCTTTCTTCATATTTTGTATCTCAATTTACCAGTTTAGTGATATATCTCTTCCATCACAACTACAGCAAATGTATATCTATGTATTATTCAGTCATTCATTGTCATAACGTAGAATAGTGTCTATAGTGCCAAGTTTATAATAAATATGTGAACAGTTTATGAACTTATTCACCCGCTTCGGGGAAGAAATACCGCGTATCGAGCATATTCTGCCTGCCCTTGCTCGATCACTTTATGTATCACATAATTTAATTGATCTATCTTTATTATTTGATTGATCCAATTCTCGACTGTCTATTTGTTAGATAAGTCCTTCTCCTACTCCAATTTAAATGCAATTGTTTCATTAATTCTCATAGAAAAAAAAATCCGATACTTATCTCAATGTAGTACTCATTTTTATTGGTTACGTAATTCCGAGCTACGACGGTGCTCCCAGCAGCCTAGACAATCTTCACTTACTTGCAGGTCGACTCTGCTGCGATTGTGATTTCAATTTTGGTATTCAGGATCTCCTCTATATATGCTGATTCCAGAAAAGGACAGTTAGCTTGCAATTATATTTCCAGTCTGCCTCGGATCGCTTCACGCAGTCGGTTTGAAATTTGTTGCTGCTTCTGGGATATTGATTGACAGCAAGTCCCCAGCTCTTGTCAATTCCGGAAATTCTACAGCTACAGGACATCGAATTTCCTCAACGGCAATAAACTCAGAAGTCTTTGTTATTGTTCTTTTTGATCTTTTGACTATCTCAGCGTCTCAGACTTCCTTTTTCTTTACTCCTCGTCGCCATTTGTAGACACGCAACTACATTGTTTAGTGGTTTACATAAGAATGACAGTTTATTCAAGAACCTATCTAGTTAGCAATATAATGGATTGCTACGATCCTACAGCCATTTCTAACCAATTTATTCCCTTATCACGGTGATTGAAACATGTGAGCTGAAGGACAAACTTCTTGACATCTCGTTTCAACAGTGAATCAGATCTTCAGATGCATAAATCTCAAGAAGCAAGCTTCAAACAACAGTACATTTTATTATTTTGTTCTTGCTCACTTGTAATAAGCTTAAAATAAAAAGCTCAGGTGCGCTGGTTTTGTTTACGAATAGATCAGTGCGCTCGAAATCGTGAATAGGTGCCGATGTCAGATATTATGGCAGCCATTTTGGGATTCTAACAAGTCTGTCCTTAGCATATGTGGGCTTATGGTACTATGGCTAATGGCGTTCCGGCTACTGTTATACAAACTTAATATCAATGGCTAAAGGACATTCGGCTGAAGGCCGTTGGGTCGAATGTCATTTGGTCGAAGTTCATTAAGTCAAAAAGTAATTTTGCCGAATTACCATATTTTTTTCGATTTTTTTTTATGCTGTTAAAATAATTGTTGGAAGTTGGAGCTACTGCATGAATCATTCCTTCTTTTAAATATAGGACCAATAAACGGGTTTAAGATCTGTTAATTTTTTTAAAATAATTCAACTATTGGTTCCTCAATACCAATATTGCTTTATGGTTTAAACAGAATCAACAATGTTTGCCAAAACCAGTCTGACAATAAAACTAGAAAGAACAGCCTGTGTTTAGAAGAAGGAAAAATTCACTATTTGAACTAGAGAGAATAGCTTCGTTGATGAAAAATAGTTGTTTGCACCGAAACCGTTGATGTTCAACTAGTGAATTTTGTCTTCTTTTAAGCATAGGCTGTTCTTCTTAGTTAGTAAGACTAGATTTTGACATTAATTGTTGATTGGGGTAAAACAATAAAGCAATAATAATATTGTAGAAGTATCAGCTAATTATGGGAAAGCCGTACAAATTTAAGAAACCGTTCCGGTTCCTGTTCCATAATCACTGAATTGCGATTCTTGTTCATCATTCTACCCATTGACCATTCAGCCTGATGAACTTCGGTCAGCAGTATTTTCACCATACTAGATGTTTGTGGACCTATGCACTTATAGCCTAGTTACATCGAAGTCTCACGCTTAGAATCTGCAATGTTCGATTTATCTTCATCGATTTTCTCTTTGCTCAATAACTACCGGTGAATCATTTCCAGTGGTTTAAGTGGTTCTAGCCCTAGTCGTCCTTTATCGAAACAAACCAAGAGATCATCCTAGCAGTGATCATATTGAATTTTTGTAAAAGATTGTAACTGACGACTTTTTTTATGTTAATGGACTGAAATATATCCACCACATTCTCACAATCACATTTTTAGTTTCAATTAATTCTTAGAATATGGAGAAAATTTTTATTTGCCCAAAAGTACCATTTGCCAGAATATACCATTCCCCAGAATTTAATATTTAATATTAAATTCTGGGGATTGGTACATTCTGGCAAATGGTACTTTCGGGCAAATAGTATTCGGGCAAATAGTACATAATGGCAAATGGTTTTCTGGCGTTTGTCATTCTGGCGAACGGTTTTCTGGCAAATATCGCACAATCCTTGATAACGTATTCTTTTCATTGAGTCGCTTTTCAGATTTATCAATACATTCTGCCAAGTTTTTATTAAGATCGTTCTTCTGTTGCTCCAGCTTGACGATAACCGTTTTCATACGATGGTTTTCTTTTTCCAGATCCACAATTTTTCGATCGAAATCCATAAACTTTGAAGATTGGTCATTCTTCTCTAGCTCTAAATTGATAATAACCGTCTTCATACGAAGGTTCTCCATTTCCAGATCCAAAATCTTTCGTTCGAATCCCACAAACTTTGAAGAAACGTCACTTTTCTCTTGCTCTAAACTAATAATAACTGTTTTCATATTATGGTTCTCCTTTTCCAAATCCAAAGTCTTTTGCTCGAATTCCATAAATTTCGACTCCAACTCGTTCTTTTGTTTATTGCAAGTAGTTACCGTCAAGGATATCGTACTGTTAAGAATCTTCACTTTTTCCTCAGTGGTCGCCAGCTTGTTTTTCAGATCGTTGACTTCATTCCTTAAGATATCCCTATTTATCAAAACTTCTTCCATATTCTTCTTATTGCTTCCGAGTTGCTCCTTTACTTCCCAATTCGGAATCAATTGCTGTTTTGTTCTCAGCAACCGATAAAGCAAGCTCTTCCTCTCGCATCTTCAGCATAGTGACTTCCTGGCTCAATGCTTCATTCAATATTTTCTCATCGCTCAGCTTAGCTTCTTAAGCTTTCAACTTGTTATCAAATTTCTTTTCTTTTGCAGCCATATTGTTTCCAGCATCCCGCCTATCTTCATAAAGTTCTTCTATATCACGTTGATACAGTTTTTCTAATCGGGCTTTTGATTCTTCTGATTGCCCCATAATTCCTTGTATTTCTCTGCTTCCATTGCTGCCTTATTATTGTTAACAGCATCGCTATTTTGTTTTAATAGTAATTTTACTTCCCGTTGGTAAGCAGTGTTTGCAATCAAAAGCATTTTTTCTTCTGTATCTTTCCATAACTTTTTGTATTTCTCTACTTCCAGTCTAAGGCCATTTTCCTCTTCGTTCATCTTTCTGTGGTTGTAATTGTTATCGTTTTGGTTGTAGTTGTTGTGGTTGTAATTGTTGTTGTTGCGGTTGTAATTGTTGTTGTTATGGTTGTAATTGTTGTTGTTGGTGTTGTTAGTGTTCCGGTAGTAGTTGTTGTTGTTATTGCCTAGTGGCTTATCAACCCGACCCGGTTGTAGACGCATGCGAATGCCTCTTAATTCCTCTTCCTCATACTCTCTCTCTCTCTCTCGAGCCTGTCTGGCGACTCCCGGAAGAATCTATTCCGTTGGGAATACCTAGGAAATGCCATTTTTTAGGAACTGTGGGAAGCACTATTTCATATAATTATGGCTGATGTTTACCATGAGTTTATAGTAATTCACTTTCAATACCAACATTTTTAATGGTGGATTAATTTTGTGATGGTTACTTATTCCACGGAAGTGAAAAATCCATTATTGCTTTTTTCACTGAAAATTTTCCTTGCTTCGCTGAACAACATGACGTTTTCTTCCAGCGAAGGCTTACGCGATACAGAAAATCGCTGAATTTCACACTAACACTGCAGAAAATCTGTCGACAATAACTCAATACACATGCATTTTCAGCGAAAAATTCTATTAGCGTGACAACAATCCACTCCCATGACTACCGGGCGGCCACCGTCAAATATCAGGTTTGCCAACTGTCCGGCGACTGCTGTCAGTTTTCTTTGTCGCCGAATCTGGCGCTGGGTCTTCGGCGCGGAAACCCAAAGGTGGGAATAAAATTTTGGGGTTTGCGCGCAATATCAATTACAAGAGAACTACCGAACTATTTTCCAGTCGTGTTTCATCGTATTTAATTTTTGTCATCCAATTATTTAATAAATATCTACTGATATCAGTTAATACAATCCATAAATCAAGCTGTGACATCAACAATTCTAATTTCATCACATGGCCATCCGTAAAGGCAATAACCGAAAGGCGCGAAAAATAAAGTTTTAACCAGAGATGATTCATTAAAATGAAATTTTGCAATATTGTATCTTTTGTTAACCACCAAAACATTTTGAATTGATCAACAAATGGATAAGTAATTCATTGAGTAGCACTTTATCTAATAAGTCAAAATATGTTGCTTCCGTTACTCAGGGCTGTGGATCGAATACAAGTGGTATTGATTTGTGCGAAAAGCAAAAAGGATTTATTCATAACTACTCACACTTTTTCACTTGCTTTACTAACATGATCTTGAGAAACGAAATTGCCATAAAATGTTCAAGCATTCCAAAGATTGCAATATTCATAGTTCATAATCTCATGTGAGAAAGCCAACAAATATAATTATAAAAGTAAGGATTTCTTTACGTGCAATTTTTGTGTTACTTGCCTTCCTCAAAGTCAAATAAAAATAAAATACACTAGCATTCTACTAGAACGTTGTAGCTTTCATTTTGTTCTAAGAGAACTGTACAGTCCGCAAGGCTGCGAACTGAAGAAGGAGCACGTATCGTTCACGTGAAGAAAGAGCAAGCAAACCGAGGTAGAAGCACGCAATCTTTACATGAAGGAAACCCCCCAAAAGGGAGCCAATCGCCACGCTGAGAAGGAGGAAAAAACCATCGTCGTCGTCGACGACGGCCGTCGAGGACGAGAGCAGAAGAAGCGCTACTTGGTGGCGCGAGCATCAGTATTATTACGCATCTCGTAGTGATCAGAAGCAACAGCATAGAAGTCAAGCCGGCGAGCCAAGCCCGGCAGAAGAAAAGTGTGGGCCGACGACGGCCGAAAGAAAAGTTATGTACATAGTGTAATTAGTAAATTAAAATGAACTAGAGCAAAAACCAGTGTGTGTGTGTCGTTTGTCTCTGAGCCGGAAATTCCCTTGGTCCGGCAGTCGCCTGCGCATGGCAGTTTCCATACACCGAATCCACTTGGGAAATCGGTGAGACCGGCGGGCGCGCTGCAATCAAGGCAGCCTGGAGAAGAAAAGCAGTTTTACAGTCCACTGCAACACGTCGCAAAATGTTTTGGTCCTTCGAGCCGGATGGTTTGGTTCATCATCGCTGCTGGCTGGAACGCATCGCGACTGGGCGTGATTGAGTGGAGTGGCTGGCTTGGAGACAAAAACACACACCGCAAGAAAAGTTGGAAAAAGTTAAGTAAAGCGAAGACTGGACAATCAAGAGTGAAGTGATTAACTGCTATCCAGCTTTCCACGCTCGCCATAATGGCGGATGCTATAAAATAATTTGACAGTATCTGTGCCCCAGATAACGCGACGACTTATTTCATCCATAGCAACCTTTGATAAACACTTTTTCCCTTGCCAACGGAAAATAAACAGGAACAATTCGGAACTTCATTATTCTAGCAAAAAAATAAGTTTTTTAATAATCGGTACAGGTAAAACAAGTTTATTGATTTCTTTTATTCTTATAATTAATATTATTCTTCCAGCCTGAAAACTTGCAATTTGTCCTGCTCCCGTCCATAAATTTCGGTGGTGGCGTGGCTTCAGTGGCGGGGTGGAATCTACGGTGGTGAGCGGCGTGGCAACGACGGTGGCAGCTGTGAGCAGTGGCGGTGGCAGCGGCGGGGAGCAGTCCAAACTCGAGGAAATGCAGCCGGGGAGGCCGGAATCGGGAAAACAGGCCTACCTGGTGGGGTTTCGGGCGCGTGGATGCGCCCTTTCTTCAATCCAAACAGACCGACTTTGGACGGCCGAGCGTGAAACGTTTAGCCGAGATGATGATGGCTTCACCCGGAGGAAATGTAACGTGATAACTGACTCGATGTGGCTACGGACACGTGGACTTGCCCGTGCTTTGGTCCAAAATGACGGCCGAGCGCTGAACTAATGTCTCTTCTAGATTGTCAAATTTATGTATTAGTATTTCTTCGTCAAATATTGTGAAAACTTTGAAAAGATTCATAATCGTTTTTTATTTGATTAAGTTTGAATATAAATATTAACTGATACATTGTTTCTGGTAGCTTATCTGAGGACAGTTGCCCTATCTCCGGGAAAACTTCGGAGCTCGCAACTTTCCATTGATCGCCAACGCAGACCGCCTTCTGGCTACTCGTGGGCACTACGTAATCACCACCATGACAAACCCGCTACCGCTATTGGGATACCGGATTACTGCTACGACGGGTAAGTGCTTATAGCCTACAACATCTACGAATCTGCCGAATGCTATTGTTGGACAGTCGAATTCTCACTTTCGCCGCGGGCTACGATGAACCTCGTGAAGAACTCTGTTACCGGCGGGTAATATTTGCCGTAACGTATTATTTTGTGGAATGCGGGCATTTAGTGTGAAGTTGGCGTTAGCTCGCAATGGTCAATTTGTTTTTTCTGCGCCTGGGCGGTGATGCGCATATGTATAGAAATACTTCGCCTGAGTGCGGTGGGTGGCAGCCTCAACTGAACCCAGTTGGGCGGAAAAGGGTGACCCGAGAAAGTGAGCGTCCCTACGAAGGGGAATTAGGCTGGCGAGAAAATCATCGAGACAGTTGAAAGATAGTCGTAAAGAGAAGAAGTGACAAAGATTGGATACTGTTGTCCTTCGTAAATCCGCCACGTTTTGAGCGCAAGAAGTTTGTTTGACCAACCAAAGCCAGTTAGTTACCCGACAGTTGACTGCCAATCGACTGGATACCCGTGACAACCAAATGACAACCCTTGTACCACGACCAACAACGGATTCAGGATTTTGCCGAGCGTCGTATTTCGGCGCAATCCCAAATCTCGTGACCCGTGTCACGACCGACTACACCAGTGGTAAGTGTACACTGACGGCCGATCGGGACAAAGTCCCAAGCAATCGTCACATCTCAGGCGCCCGGCCACCGCAGGTCATCTTCCGGCTAGTCCTCGCCACCATCTCGTCCGTCTCGGATCGAAGCTCGAGCAATTCCACCCCGTGAACATCTCAGGCCGAAGCCATCACCATCTCGGACATTCGTTCAGCGCTCGGCCGTCGAAAGCCGGCCATTTTGGCCCAAAGCACAGGCAAGTTCACGTGTCCGTAGCCACATCGGGTCGGCCAGGTCACCCACGTCCGGCTATCACGATTACGTTTCCTCCGGGCAAAGTCATCACCATCTCGGCTAAACGTTTCACGATAGGCCATCCAAAGTCTGTCCGTTTGGACTGAAGCAAGGGAGCATCCACGCGCCCGAAGCCCCACCAGGTAGGCCTGTCTTCCCGATCCCGGCCGCCCGGCTGCATTTCCTCGAGCTTGGACTGCTCTCCGCCGCTGCCACCGCCACTGCTCCCAGCTGCCACCGTAGTTGCTTCGCCGTTCGCCACCGAAGATACCACCCCGCCACTGAAGCTACCAGCATCGCCCGTGAAGACGAGTGTCTACTCAGGTTAGGTTCTTATACGGATCTTCAATAAACCGTTCAACCGAGAGTATTGCGAGTAGTTAGGAATCAGCACTCTGAAAGCTCCCATTTCATCCATTCGCCCTGAGACCCGGATCCAGAAGCAGCCGTGAGCGCCCACCGTAGACTGCCGTTGGCTTAGACCAGCAGCCTGGGGATTTGGGCCTGTTTTCCTTCGAAACCGAGCCGATCGGTTTCCCGCAAAAGACGCCCCTGTAGAAAGCTAATTGTATCTCGACGTGCCGACAGGACTGCCAGCAGCTCCAAATACAACATATAGAGCCAACATTCCAGCATCCGGATTATCTCAAACCATTGTCGTCGCTGTCTTCCAATCATCCTCCGGCCGCGATCGTCGATGCCTCAATCCACTACTAACCGGTCTCCCACCGAAAGTTCTGAACGGGATCATAATATGATGATCGGGACATATTTCAGGCTAGAAGAAGAATATTAATTATGAGAATAAAAGAAATCAATAAACTTGTTTTACCTTTACCGATTATTAAAAAGCTAATTTTTTTTTTGCTAGAATAATGAAGCTCCGAATTGTTCCTGTTTATTTTCCGTTGGCAAGAAAAAAAGTGTTTATCAAAGGTTGCTATGGATGAAATAAGTCGTCGCGTTATCTGGGGCACAGATACTGTCAAATTAGTTTATAGCATCCGCCATTATGGCGAGCGTGGAAAGCTGGATTGGACATTGAACTAAAGTGCAAGTGCAAGTGATTAACCTTCGCGTACCCAACGTCTATTTCGGATGATTTTCGAATCTTGAATCAGCTATGAAAAAGGCATTTCCGAACCGATTTTTTTTAAAGTCAATTGCATTCGATCCAGGTTTGTCCAAATTGTCAAGGACTACCATACGGAACCGGTTCACCCATCCGTTCCGGAGTTATTCCAGATTCCGTTGGGGTCATGACCGGCCGGAAAATGACTTATTAATGTATTTGACTCTGGATCTATAGTTATTTTGGAAATTTGCACATATTATACGTCAGGAATACAAAAACTATATAACTGCAAGGAACCATTGACTTGAAATGACACAATCAAGCAGTTTCATGAACCGGATATGTCCCGGGTGCCCCCAGGGATGTGGCCAAAGTGGCCATTCTAGCAACATTGTCAGAATCATTCATGCGGCACCTCGAACTTCATGATTTGTCAAAACATGAAGAAAAATAGTCCTTCCATGCTCCTAAGACCCCTCGGGAACGGACTGGTCATACCCGGAATGTTCCGGGTGCCCCCTGGGAAGTGACAAAAGTGGTCATTTCCACAATGTGATCGAAATCAACCGTGCGACACCTCTAACTTCATGATTTGTTGAAACATAAATGAAAATAGCACTTCTAGGCCCTCATGGCCACTTGGGACCGGTCTGGCCATACCCGGAATGTTCCGGATGCCCTCAGGGAAGTGGTCATTTCTCAAACATAGTCAAAATCAGCCGTGTGACACCTCAAACTTCATGATTTGTCGAAACATGCAGGATAATAGTCCTTTTATGCTCCCATGACCCCTTGGAGTGGTTCTGGCCACACCCGAAATATTCCGGATGTCCCCAGGAGAGTGGCCAAATTGGCCATTCTAGCAACGTTGGTCAAACCAATCGTGCGGCACCTCAAACTTCATGATTTGTCAAAATGTGAAAGAAAATAGTCCTTCTAAGCTTTTATGAACCCTCGGGAACGATCTGGCCATACCCGGAATGTTCCGGGTGCCCCAGGGATGTGACAAAAGTGGCCATTTCCTCATTGTTATCAAAATCAGCCGTGTGACATCTCTAACTTCATGATTTGTTGAAACATAAAGGAAAACAGCCCTTCTAGGCCCTTATGGTCCCTTGGGACCGGTCTGGCCATACCCGGAATGTTCCGGATGCCTTCAGGAAAGTGGTCATTTCTCAAACATTGTCAAAATCAGCCGTGTGACACCTCAAGCTTCATGATTTGTCGAAACATGCAGGATAATAGTCCTTTTAGGCTCCTATGACCCCTTAGAGTGGTTCTGGCCACACCCGAAATATTCCGGATGTCCCCAGGAGAGTGGCTAAATTGGCCATTTCCGCAACGATGGATAAATCAATCGTATGGCACCTCAAACTTCATGATTTGTCAAAATGTGAAAGAAAATAGTCCTTCTAAGCTCTTATGACCACTCAGGAACGATCTGGCCATATCCGAAATGTTCCGGGTGCCCCCAGGGATGTGACAAAAGTGGCCATTTCCACATTGTTATCAAAATCAGCCGTGCGACACCTCTAACTTCATGATTTGTTGAAACATAAAGGAAAACAGTCTTTCTAGGTCCGCATGGTCCCTTGGGACCGGTGTGGCCATACCCGGAATGTTCCGGATGCCCTCAGGAAAGGTGTCGTTTCTCAAACATTGTCAAAATCAGCCTTGTGACACCCCAAACTTCATGATTTGTCGAAATATGAAGGATATCAGTCCATTTAGGTTCCCATGACTCCTTAGAGTGATTCTGGCCACACCAGAAATGTTCAGGATGCCTCCAGGAAAGTGGTCAAAATGGCAATTTCCACAACGTTGGTGAAATTAATCGTGCGGCACCTCAAACTTCATGATTTGTCCAAGCATGGAGGGTCCTTCTAGGCTCTTATGACCCCTCGGGAACGACCTGGCCATATCCAGAATGTTCCGGGTGCCCCCAGGAATGTGACAAAAGTGGCAATTTCCACAACGTTGTCAAATTTAACCATGCCACACATCAACCTTCATGATGTTTAGGCATAAAAAATAGTCATTCTAGGCCCTCATGGCCTCTTGGAATCGGTCTGGCCATACCCGGAATGTTCCGGATGCCCCCAGGCAGGGAAGTGGTCAAAATGACCATTTCTACAAAGTTGGTCAAATCAATCGTGAGTACCTATAACTTCATGATTTGTTGAAACATGAAGGAAAATAGTCCATCTAGGCCCTTATGATCCCTTGGGATTGGTCTGGCCACACCCGAACTATTCCGGAAGGCCGCAGGGAAGTGGTCATTTCTGAAATATTGTCAAAATCAGCCGTACGACACTTGAAATTTCATGATATGTCGAAACATGAAGGAAAGCAGTCCTTCTAGGTTCCCATGACGTCTTGGATACACTCAAAATGTTTCGGATGTCCTCACTCCCTCAACTTTGGTCAAATAAATCGTACTACACCTCAAAATTCAAAATTTTCCGAAAGATTAAGGAAAATAGTACTTCCAGGCTCCCATGCTCCGCCATATCAACAATGTTATCAAAATCAACCGTGCGATTTCTAACTTCATAATTCGATGAAGCAATGAAGTTATTCTGGAGAACTTCAAGCATTTGAAACTTAACCCGAAATGTTCGAGATGCCATCTTTACAGTGCTGTAGTTTTTTTTCGAAAAATAAAAAAGAATAAAGAAGATTGAGAGCAATGAGTATTCGGGATCAATCTGGTTGCATAGAATATGGTTCGAAGAATTCACAAAAATGGTGATGATTACAGTGTTGACAGCATCAATCGTGAAATTGAGATGTAAGATATTTGAGACATGAATAGAATGTTGTATTTGAATTCAGGATGCCGGGTAAATTACATAACTTCAAAAATAACGTTAATTGTTAAACTTTTAAATTTTGATATTTCAATCGTTTGCAACATTCATTTTTCTTCGCTAGCCCAGCATTTGCAAAAAAATGTTTGCATAATTCCGCTTGTTCCATCTTCTCTACAAATTACCTTGAGACATGAGGAACATTTAGTATGAATTTTCACAACCTTGGATCGGCATCAGTAAAAAACCTTTTTTTCGAACGGATACGAATCTGAAATCAGGATGCAAAACCCTCTTCTGTAAACCCTTATAAAGTTAGTAAAACATCAAATTAGTAGTATAAGAATGGGTTTTGCATGTAATGTTTGAACATTTGAACACTTATACCGCATTCAGTTCACCACTGGACTGCGCACTCAGTCTTCATAAGTGTGAAAACATAAATAAAAATGTGCGTTTGCATTAAATCAATTTGATGTCTTCGGCGCACTATTTCTACGATCTATGCTGAATAAGTGCCCTGAAGACACCAAGTTGATTTGTTGCAATCGTGTACTTTTATTTGCGTTTTCACACTTGTGAAACTAGTGCGATAGTCCAGTGGTGAACTAAATGCGCTATATAACAATTGGACAAATTATCGTTACTCGAACACATAAAAAAGTATTTGTCAACGGAAGATAGTTACCATACATTTCCTCATAACTTTTCAGATAAGCGGAAATTTTATCGATTACATTGCTTGACAAACCGAAAGGTTTTTATCGTTGTTTTGCGTGTTCAAGGGTCAACTCCAGTCCAGAAATTTACGTTTCAAGCCAGTCCAGAAATTTACGCTTTCTGGTTTTATCGTTGCGGTAGTAATTAGGGTTGGCTGCTGTGTACAGAAAGTATGCATTCGATTCTGCGTTTACTTGCGACACCACCAACTTATTACAAACCAGAACCACATTCGGCTTTGGCGTCAATAGTCTAAGCGTCAAATACTCTGTCTTAGGTCTTCAGGATGATTATTCTCATAGCATCATGTACTTTGAGATGTCGCAAGATTGATTTCGACACGTTGTGGTAAGGCGCTGTCCATAAACTACGTAGACTCAATTTTGGCAATCTCAGATACCCCCTCCCCATTGTAGACTTTCGTCCATACAAAAATTTCGAAATTTGTATGGACCGTAGACTTTGAACAGACCCTCCACGTCCCCCCTCCAAGTCTATGGAGTTTATGGACAGACCCTAATACCTAAGGTAATGTTATCCTCGACGATTTCCTCACGGGGCATACAGGATATTTCTAGCAATGAAGAGATCAAGACTAACTATGTTCTTTTATGTTTTGACAAATCGTGAAGTTCGAGGTATCAAACTATTGGTTTCCACAACCTTCCAGGGGACATCTGGGACATATCCGGTGTGGCGAGGTTGTTTCCAAGGGACCTTGGGAACCTAGAATAGCTATTTTCCTTCATGTTTCGACAAATCATTAAGTTTGAGGTGTCGCACGGTTGTTTTGATCAACGTTGTGGAAATGGCCATTTTGACCACTTTCCAAATATTTCGGGTCTGGCCAAAACCACTCTAAGGGGTCATGGAAACATAAAGGGACTGTTTTCCTTCATGTTTCGACAAATCATGAAGTTTGAGGTGTCACACGGTTGATTTTGACTATGTTTGAGAAATGACCACTTCCCTGAGGGCATCCGGTCCGGAACATTCAGGGTATGGCCAGACCGATCCCAAGTGGCCATGAGGGCCTAGAAGGACTATTTTCATTTATAATTCAACAAATCATGAAGAAAGAGGTGTCGCACGGTTGATTTTGACAACGTTGTGGAAATGGTAATTTTTTTTTCACATCCCTGGGCACCCAGAACATTCCGGGTATGGCCAAGTCGTTCCCGAAGGGTCTTTAGAGCTTAGAAGGACTATTTTCTTTCACATTTTGATAAATCATGAAGTTTGAGGTGCCGCACGATTGGTTTGACCAACGTTGCTAGAATGGCCAATTTGGCCACTCTCCTGGGGACATCCGGAATATTTCGGGTGTGGCCAGAACCACTCCAAGGGGTCATGGGAGCATAAAAGGACTATTATCCTGCATGTTTCGACAAATCATGAAGTTTGAGGTGCCGCATGAATGATTCTGACAATGTTGCTAGAATGGCCACTTTGGCCACATCCCTGGGGGCACCCGGGACATATCCGGTTCATGAAACTGCTTGATTGTGTCATTTCAAGTCAATGGTTCCTTGCAGTTATATAGTTTTTGTATTCCTAACGTATAATATGTGCAAATTTCCAAAATTACTATAGATCCTACTATAGATTGAATTTGAAACATTGTTCGACGACATTTCCCTCGCTCTCGAAACATGGATCGAGATGCTGAACCAAACGAATCGTAACCAACAACCGATTGTGGTTCAACCGTCGCTTCCTCGTGCCATTCCGCATTTCGATGGCAAATACGAGCAGTGGGAAAAATTCAAAGTCATGTTTAGGGACGTGGTCGACAGATCGAATGATCCGCCACAGATCTACCATTTGGAAAAGGCTCTAATTGGGGACGCAGCTGGCATAATTGATGCAAAAACCATCGCAGATGGCAATTATGACCATGCATGGGAAATTTTAGCAGAAAGGTTTGAAGACAAGCGACGAATGGTTGATCATCACATCTCTGGGCTACTCAACATGAGGAAAATGTCGCAAGAAAGCCACTCTGAGTTAAGAGAGTTGGTCGATTCATGTGTTGGTCATGTCGAAAATTTGAAACATTTGGGTCTAGATTTTACTGGGGTATCAGATACAATCGTAACGCACATCCTATCCAATGCGTTGGACGATGAGACAAAGAAGTTGTGGGAATCCTCGGTCGCCCATGGGGAATTGCCTGAATACGGGGACACTGCCAAATTTCTGAAAGGTCGCATTTCCGTACTTGAACGTTGTCAAAAGTCCACTAGTGATAGTAAGGTCAAACAATCCGCGCGTGGTGCAACCAAAGGACACGTGTCCGGCAAGCAGTCGTTGAACGTGAAGGTGAACGTGGTGTCATCAAGCAGCTGTGAGTTCTGTGCAGGAGACCATCTGGCGTTCAAGTGCTCTATGTTCAACGGATTATCGGCGGAAAATCGATTGAAGATAGTGCGTGATAAACAGGTGTGCTTCAATTGCTTGCGACGTGGTCACCGAAGCGGAGAATGCAAATCGAACAAGACGTGTTCGAAGTGTAAGCGGAAGCATCATACGCTGCTCCATACAGAAGGTGGTTCAGTGCAAAATTCAAGTTCCAGCAATTCCAGTGTGACAGATCAGCAGCAGGTTCCAAAGCAAGCGGCGCAGCCAGACAACACAAATGTTCCGGGTAGCAGTACACCTAACACCGTGGCTTCGAATGTGGTCGAGAAGCCAATTTCGCAAGTGCTGTTGCTGACTGCAATGGTCAACGTTTTGGACAAACATGGAAAACCGCAATCATGTCGCGCTCTTTTGGATAGTGGGTCCCAGGTCAACTTCATCTCGGAGGCGATGTTGGAAAAGCTGCAAGTGGATCGAGAAGAAATCGACATTCCTATCACCGGAATCAACAGCGTCAGATCCAGCGTTCGACAAAGGGCGAGGGTGGAGGCTCGTTCGAGGCAGAATGGTTTCAAGATGGAGTTGGATTGCTTGGTCTCGCCGAAGGTAACAGGAAACCTGCCGACCTTTGAGGTTGACGCTGCTACATGGAACATTCCCGCTGGAATCCAGTTGGCAGACCCTACGTTCTTCCGTCCAGGACAAGTGGATTTGCTGATTGGAATGGAATGGTACGACGATATACTCAAGGCCGGTCGTCTGAAGCTATCAGAAGATCTGCCTACGCTCCGAGATTCGCAATTTGGCTGGTTGGTTGGTGGAAAATATGCTAGTGCTTTTTGTGGAACAATTGTAAACTCTAATGTGGCAACACCATCAAGTGACTCTTTAAACGAACTGATGCAAAAGTTTTGGGAAGTGGAAAGTGTTTCCAGTGAGAAGTGCGTGAAGACTGAAGCTGAACAGTGTGAGCAGCATTTCCAGTCTACGGTTCGTCGAAATGAAGATGGTCGATACGTAGTACAGTTTCCACTTCGGGAATCAATCAGCCAGCTTGGAGATTCGAGACCAATGGCGCTGAGGAGATTCTACGCACTGGAGGAAAAATTGCAGAAGAACCCGGACATTAAGAAGCAGTACGACGAATTCGTGGATGAATACGAGCAGCTTGGACATTGCAAGGAAGTGCATGAAGCGGAAGATCCTGTTGGTTTGCAGAGATGGTATCTACCGCACCACGCGGTACTCAAGCCGTCGAATACGACTACCAAGTGTCGCGTCGTGTTTGATGCATCGGCAAAGGTTGGTGGAATGGCATTGAACGACGTGATGATGGTTGGCCCTACAATTCAACCTGATTTGCTGACGATCATTTTGAAATTTCGTATGCATCGGTATGTGCTAAGCGCTGACATCGCTAAGATGTATCGGCAAGTGTTGAAGGACAAGTGTCATACTCCACTACAACGCATTTTCTACAGGAAGAAGCCCAACGAGCCACTGCGAGTCATGGAGCTTCAAACTGTGACGTACGGTACAGCTGCAGCACCATTTCTGGCCATTCGTGCGCTGTATCAACTGGCAATTGACGAGACAGCAGAATATCCTTTGGCAGCGGAACTGGTGAAAAAGATGTTCTACGTGGACAACGTACTTTTTGGTGGAAACAATTTGGTAGAAGTGAGAGGCCTCCAACGAGAGTTGATTTCGCTACTGCAACGCGGAGGTTTTCATCTACACAAGTGGGCTGCAAACAATGAACAACTCCTGGACTCTATTCCTGAGGAGGATCGAGATAAACTGGTGAAGATTGAAGACTCTAGTGCCAATGAGGTAATTAAGACCCTTGGGCTTATGTGGGATCCGGTCGGAGATGATTTTCTGTTCCGGGCACAATCTGACTGTAACAATCCAGCACCGATAAAACGGCAAGTTCTGTCAGTTATAGCAAGGCTTTTCGATCCCCTCGGCTTGTTGTCACCAGTAATCGTTCTCACAAAGGTTTTGATGCAGAAGCTGTGGAAGAACAAAATGGATTGGAATTATCGGCTGGATGAAGAGCTACTCGACGACTGGAGATATTTTTTTGAACGCGCTGCCACTTGCAGAGGACTTCCGAGTTCCTCGGCGGGTAATTTCGGAGGAAGCGGCAAGTATTGAAATCCATGGATTTGCAGACGCGTCAAATACAGCCTACGGAGCATGCGTGTACCTGCGTGGGTCGGTGCATTCCGATGGTACTGCGAGTTCGAGCTTAGTTACAAGCAAGTCAAAAGTCTGTTCCATAACGCCTATGTCCATCCCGCGCAAGGAGCTGATGGCAGCTCTACTCCTGCATCGATTGGTTAAGAAAGTGGTTGACGCAATGGAATTGGAACACGTTCCGGTTACTCTCTGGTCCGACAGCCAGGTGGTCATTGCGTGGCTAAACAAGCCGTTGGACTGCCTGCAAGTATTCGTGAGGAATCATGTAGCCGAGATGGCAATCAGCAGTACCTACTTCGCACGTAAGAATATCCGAAAACACACCTGGCGACACCCGAGTGGTGACACTTGCTCCCAGATAGACCACGTGCTGGTCGACGGGCGACATTTCTCGGACGTCATAGATGTGAGGTCCTACAGAGGCCCGAACATCGACTCGGATCATTATCTTGTAGCCGCTAAAATTCGGGCGCGATTATCCAGCGTCACGAGTTCAAGAAACAACAGGACGATGCGTTTCAATATCCAGCGCTTGTCAGCCGAAGGGGTTGCTGCACAGTACCATCAGAAGCTAGACGAGAGGATAGGAGAGACCAACGGATCTGGTGATGTAAACAGCTTGTGGGGAAGTATCCACGAAGCAGTGACAACAACAGCGCAAGAGGTGATTGGTACCGCTCAGCGACGCCAACGTAATGGTTGGTTTGACGAGGACTGCCAACGAGCGACGAACGAAAAGAATGCCGCCAAAAGTCGAATGCTAGTGGCCGGTACCCGGCAGAACAGAGAGCGGTACAGGGTTGCAAGAGCAGAAGAGAAACGAATCCACCGCAGAAAAAAACGGCAACACGAAGAGAGTGTTATTGCTGAAGCGCAGGAAAGTATGGACAGGAACGATATGCGGAGATTTTATGCAACTGTCCATGGCGCGCGGCACAAGACTGCGCCAGTGCCCGCCATGTGCAATGACCGGGAAGGAAATTTGCTGACAGACAAAACAATGGTGGCAGCCAGGTGGAAGGAGCACTTCGAAGATTTGTTGAATGGTAGCAGCGAAGGAGCACCCAGGAATAGGATTAACATAATGGATGACAGTCAAGCAGTGGAACCACCAACACTGGATGAGGTTAAAAAGGCCCTTAAAGAGCTGAAGAACAGCAAGGCTGCTGGGAAGGACGAGATCCCGGTCGAACTTCTTAAGCACGGAAGCGAGCAGCTACATCAATCAATCCACCAGATTATTATAAAGATTTGGGAGGATGAAGAATTGCCCACCAGTTGGTTGGATGGCCTCATATGCCCAATCTACAAGAAAGGGCACAGACTGGAGTGTGCCAATTACAGAGGGATTACCCTTTTAAATTCGGCGTATAAGATACTGTCGCGTGTCCTGTTCAACAGACTGCGACCTCTTGAGGAGTCCTTCGTCGGCGAATACCAGGCTGGTTTTCGTGAGGGCCGATCAACGACGGATCAAATGTTTACCCTGCGGATGATCCTAGATAAATTTCGGGAATATAACTTGCAGACTCACCATCTGTTCATTGATTTTAAAGCAGCGTACGATTCAGTGAAAAGAAATGAGCTTTGGCAGATAATGTCAGAACATGGTTTTCCGGCGAAACTAATTAGGCTGATACGCGCAACGCTGGATGGATCAAAATCAAGTATTCGGATCGCGGACGAAGTGTCTACGTCGTTTGTGACCTTGGATGGATTGAAGCAGGGGGATGCTCTTACAATTTATTGTTCAACATTGCACTCGAAGGAGCGATTAGGAGGTCAGGCGTGCAGAGGAATGGCTCTATCATCACACGGTCGCACATGCTCCTCGGTTTTGCGGACGATATTGATCTCATCGGCATCGATCGTAGGGCAGTGGAGGAAGCTTATGCTCCTCTGAAGAGAGAGACAGCGAGGATAGGCTTGACGATTAACTCTACCAAGACGAAGTACATGATAGCGGGTAGAGACAGAAGCAGGCCTAGTGGTGTTAGTGCTAAGGTAGTGATTGATGGGGAAGTGTTTGAAGTTGTTGAAGAATTTGTTTATCTTGGAACACTTGTGACATGTGACAATGACGTTTCCCGTGAAGTGAAAAGGCGTATTGCAGCTGCGAATAGGACCTTTTACGGATTGCGTAGCCAGCTTAGGTCCCGTAACTTGCAAACGCAAACAAAATTCGCTCTGTATAAGACTCTGATTCTTCCGGTTGCCCTCTACGGTCACAAAGCGTGGACGTTAAAGGAGGTAGACCGAAAAGCTTTTGGAGTTTTTGAGCGCAAAGTGCTGCGGACAATTCTCGGTGGGAAACAAGAAAATGGAGTGTGGCGCAGACGCATGAATCACGAGTTGTACCAAGTGTACGAAGATGCGAATATTTCAGTGGGCTGGACACGTAGTGCGAATGTCGGAAGAAAGAATAGCGAAAACAATATTCAGCAGAGAACCCGGTAGAGGTAGGCGACTTCGTGGGCGGCCGCGAACTCGCTGGCTGCACGCGGTTGAAGAAGATCTACGATCCCTACACGTTCGGGGAAACTGGAGGAACATCGCCCAAGACCGACGAAGATGGTGCTCTACTATACGCTCGGCATTGGAGTAAAGTTACTTTGTAGCCAACAAGGTATCAAGGTATCATGTAGCCGAGATTGCAAGCGAAAGTGACCATGTTTGGAAGCACGTTTGCTCTGCAGACAACCCAGCAGATATTGTATCGCGAGGCATGTCATCGAAAGCGCTCGCGACGAGCAACCTTTGGTGGAATGGATTGTTTTTCCTGTGCAGTGCAGCATATGAAGAAGTGGTTCCTACAGCTCTGGATGATGGAGAGGTTCCTGAACTGAAGCCGGCAGTATCTGTCAACGTAGCAGCTGTATACGAGGAGCTTCCGATATTGACAAAGTTTGAGTCATTTCGGAAGACACAAAGGATTATCGCCTACGTTTTAAGGTTCATCAACAACTGCCGTAAGATTGGTGAACGAAGCACTGCAACGACGCCCACGATTTCTGAACTGAAGGAGGCAAACAAGCGGATCATCCAAGCGAACCAGAGGAGCGAACTTCAGGATGAAATCGATCGCCTGCAAGCGGGGGAGTCATGCAAGAGAATCGGCAATCTGAACCCTTTCTTGGACGACGGGTTACTACGAGTTGGAGATAGAATTCGTCACAGCAAACTAGCATACGAGGTAAAGCATCAATGGATCGTTCCGGACAAGCACCCCGTAACGAGAAGACTCATCGCAGCGGTACATAGAGAAAACCTGCATGCTAGTCCGAGTAGCGTGATCACAGCCCTAAGAGAGCGCTACTGGATACTGAACGCCAGATCGACGGTACGAAAGGTGACGAGAAGTTGCATCACTTGCTTCAAATCAAGCCCGAAGCTTGCTGAGCAGTTCATGGGAGACTTGCCGTCGTGTCGCATCACCGCTGCACCTACGTTTTTGAAAGTTGGAGTAGACTTCGCTGGACCTATCTACATAAAGCAAACCGCCAGGAAAGCAGCTCCAGTGAAAGACTACATATGCGTATTTGTCTGTATGGTTTCGAAGGCAATGCACTTGGAAGTGGTGGAGAACCTATCCACTGAAGCGTTTTTGGCAGCACTACAAAGATTCGTATCCAGAAGAGGAGTACCCGAGGAAGTGTATAGCGACAACGGAACGAATTTTATCGGCGCGCGATCAGAGCTTCGTGAGTTGTACGAGCTCTTCAAGTCCGACCTAACCAACGGTAAGCTATCACAGTTCTGTCAAGTCAAGAAGATTAAGTGGACCACGAATCCCCCAAATACACCTCACTTTGGAGGGCTATGGGAGGCGGGCGTTAAAAGCGTGAAGTCTGTTCTGAAGAAAGTCTATCAGTCCGCCTCTTTGACAATAATGGAATTTGCGACCTTGCTGTGACAAATCGAGGCTATTCTAAACTCTAGACCTCTTTTTGCACATTCATCTGACCCCAATGACCCAACCGTTTTAACCCCTGGCCATTTAATGATCAATAGACCTTTAACTGCTACCCCTGAGCCAAGTCTTGATGACATTCCCCTCAACCGCCTGTCAAAATGGCAGCACATTCAGCTTCTTCGACAGCATTTTTGGCAACGCTGGTCGAAAGAATATTTGATAGAGCTTCAATGTCGTTCGAAGAGGACGAAGAAGCACGTCAATGTAGTCCCTAACATGATCGTCCTGTTGAAGGAAGATAACGTGCCACCTCAACAGTGGAAAATGGGTAGAATCGTCAAAACCTATCCAGGTCCCGATGATCTCACTCGTGTCGTCGACGTTCGTGTGGGCAACAGCGTTTTCAAGCGGCCAATCCACAAGTTGGCACCCCTGCCCATCCTCGAAGAAGAACCAATACGTTCAACACATCAGGACGAAGATTCCAAGGAGCCACCAGTGTCACTCTTTTCCCGGGTGGCAGCATGTTCAGTCCGCAACGCTGCGAACTGAAGAAGGAGCACGTATCGTTCACGTGAAGAAAGAGCAAGCAAACCGAGGTAGAAGCACGCAATCTTTGCTTGAAGGAAACCCCCCAAAAGGGAGCCAATTGCCACGCTGAGAAGGAGGAAAAAACCATCGTCGTCGTCGACGACGGCCGTCGAGGACGAGAGCAGAAGAAGCGCTACTTGGTGGCGCGAGCATCAGTATTATTACGCATCTCGTAGTGATCAGAAGCAACAGCATAGAAGTCAAGCCGGCGAGCCAAGCCCGGCAGAAGAAAAGTGTGGGCCGACGACGGCCGAAAGAAAAGTTATGTACATAGTGTAATTAGTAAATTAAAATGAACTAGAGCAAAAACCAGTGTGTGTGTGTCGTTTGTCTCTGAGCCGGAAATTCCCTTGGTCCGGCAGTCGCCTGCGTGTCCGGTTGAGTCCTTTTCAGGGCTAGAGTTATTTGGAGATAGTTTTCCCACCCTATGGAGTTTGTCGCTGGTCCGTCGGTCGCTGCATGGCAGTTTCCATACACCGAATCCACTTGGGAAATCGGTGAGACCGGCGGGCGCGCTGCAATCAAGGCAGCCTGGAGAAGAAAAGCAGTTTTACAGTCCACTGCAACACGCCGCAACAAGAACCTAAATCAGTTGACAGACTGAGAAATTAATTGAGATACATATCTCTAAAATATTCATACAATATTACTCCCAAATTCCATTTGTAAAATATATCGATAACGAAAGATTTAAATAACTCAGAGGCGTTCTATCAGGATATTTTTACTTTAATTTAGTGCTAAGAGAACCAAAATCGTACAAACATGCACACCTCACTTAAAACCACTCAATTAAAAAAATATATTGATTTGACTTACCCATTATTCTGCATCATATTGCTGGGTCCGATGAAGATACTTAGTTCCTCTTGTAGGAAATGATCTGGCAGTGTCGATTTGCAAGCGGTTTGCAAATGTGCGACTCAGTAGTGTCCAGTGGGTCTAACTTCTTCTCTGTTTTGACACAGCTGTGAACAGTCCTGTTGGACAGCGCGCCCATTGTGTTTGCACCCGTAGCAGCCCTGCCTTGCTGCTCTGGTTGCACTGCCTTGGAGTGACAGAGCTACCGCCTGTCACAAGCGTGAGTACAAGACAGAAGGAAAAAGTGCTTATGTAATTCTTGTTAGAAAACATTACATCTACCTTAATCTAAAGTGAATACTCTTAAACCCTATTCTAAAATCTAAACTAAGTGCTAGCCCGAACAGGTACATGAATTTACCTTATACATACATGCATTATACTAATGAATTTCTTAAAACTAGTGCCTAAAACTACTGTGCAAACATCCCATAGAGTGTCCGTAACCTACATTCGCCCTATCTTAAAACGACACCGGTAAGATAACATAGAACAAGTAAGAAACACCGAAACCATAAAACCGCATTCTTACAGCTACTAGAAACAATTCATATTCCAAATTCCATACACCCGCCGGACCTACACAAGGGAAAATAAACGTAAGTGGTATTAATCGAAACTTAAACGAACCGAGCTAAAATATGTACAATTATACTACTTATGCTAAGATTATGCTACTAACTGATTTGCAAACACTATTTATAATCGTAAATTTATAATTGTACCCCGTTTCTTAGGAATTTGTTAATCTCCCAAATAAAGAGCCGTGAATTACAAATTGCTCTGGAGGTTAACTATACGGAAGAATCCCCCTTTCAGTCTGTGTGACCGTTTGTCGAAACGAACTTCGATAATTTAACAAATTCGTTTACGCGAACAATGTCGGGTCGTAAAAGTGGAAAAGATGGAAAAAGTGGTTCTAAAGGTGCGCAATCGAAGGAAAAGCAATCGGAGGCGATTGATATTAGTGGTGGTGGTAATGTCGTGGTGGTGGTTACGGAAGAAGAACGGGATCCAAAGGACGTTTTTCGGAAGGATCGCGATATAGCACACAACTGTACGTTCTGCCAGGAGAGAGATAGTGATGAAATTGTTCAGTGCGACAGGTGGATCCATTTTGCGTGCGTTGGTGTTACGGAAGAAATTGCGGATAAGAGCTGGAGTTGTCCCAAATGTGTGACTACAACCGGGTTCCAGCAACCATCGTCTTCAGCCGTAAACCGTGATCGGGCAGGATCGTCGGGTCACCCAGGTCAACTCGGAGCTGGCAAGAGCGTACGGTGCAATACGTTATCGGAACCAGCAGGCAGGGCGTTTCCAACAGAAGCCGCAAACTGCGATAAAACAGTCAAGTCGGTATCATCATCGTCCTCCCGCAGATCCATTCTCCAACTGTAGCTTCAACGGCTCGAGGAAGAACGTGAATACGAAAAGATTCAAGCAGAGAAGCACCGAGCCTACATGGACACACAGCCACACAGCCAAACCGGATCCGAGTGTAGCAGATCACAAGACCGAGTTAGACAGTGGGTTCAGGATACGAACAATGCTCCAGCCGAAAACGCGCTAGATCCCAGGGCTGCCGAATTCTTCGATCCACAGAGGCATTCAACTCAGAACTACTCCGAACAAGCTCAAGTGGGATCCATTCCGCCGACGAATCAATTTCGACACCGCCAGAACAGAAACGAGGGGCCATACGAGCGCTGCGGTCCCCGCCGTGAACAACCTTTCCGACCGATGTCGACAAGCAGGAGCCTTGTAGAAGCCTTCGAACAACTCAGTCATCAGCAAAAAAAAACAGACCTCCAGTTTATTCAAGAACCTATCTAGTTAGCAATATAATGGGTTGCTACGATCCTACAGCCATTTCTAACCAATTTATTCCCTTATCACGGTGATTGAAACATGTGAGTTGAAGGACAAACTTCTTGACATCTCGTTTCAACAGTGAATCAGATCTTCAGATGCATAAATCTCAAGAAGCAAGCTTCAAACAACAGTACATTTTAATATTGTGTTCTTGCTCACTTGTAATAAGCTTAAAATAAAAAGCTCAGATGCGCTGGTTTTGTTTACGAATAGATCTGTGCGCTCGAAATCGTGAATAGGTGCCGATGTCAGATATTATGGCAGCCATTTTGGGATTCTAACAAGTCTGTCCTTAACATATATGGGCTTATGGTACTATGGCTAATGGCACTCCGGCTACTGTTATACAAACTTAATATCAATGGCTAAAGGACATTCGGCTGAAGGCCGTTGGGTCGAATGTCATTTGGTCGAAGTTCATTAAGTCAAAAAGTAATTTTGCCGAATTACCATATTTTTTCGATTTTTTTTATGCTGTTAAAATAATTGTTGGAAGTTGGAGCTACTGCATGAATCATTCCTCCTTTTAAATATAGGACCAATAAACGGGTTTAAGATCTGTTAATTTTTTTAAATAATTCAACTATTGATTCCTCAATACCAATATTGCTTTATGGTTTTAACAAAATCAACAATGTTTGCCAAAACTAGTCTGACAATAAAACTAGTGTGATGGTCCTTATGATTATCATCTTTTTTTGTTAACTTTCTTCTTTAAACACACCGTCATAAAATTATGTGTGACCATCATTGTATGGTGCACCTGAAAGCACGATAATGCAATTTAAGTATTTACTGTGAATGCAATATGCGCCCGGCTTAGACAGCCTCAGTCCAGACATGTTCTGCTGACAGCGGCGTTCCCACGAAAGGCGAGCCTTCGTTAACATGACACTCCAGGTATCTACCCTGGTTCGTCCCAAAGTAATATGTGGGACAAAACGATATAAATACACCAATTTGAATAAAGAAAAACACACTTGACTTTTAGCAATCATACGGGTTTTACTTCTTTTGTTGCTAATAGTTGGACCGGGTAAACCGTAATCCTCTATTACACCAACAATAAGAGAAACTCCCTAAGTTTGGAAGTCTGTTTAAAAAGTATGAAAGCCAACTACTACATGGCTGACCGGAGACAGGTTTCGCGTCGACAAACCTGTGGAACGCTTTAAGTACCGCGGAGAAAACATCTCGTGTAGTTTTGAACTCGTATTTTTCGGGAGTGATTAGTGTGATAATTGAGTTGAAAAAATGTCTTAATGTGAGCCTGCTGGACAAATGATTTTCCGTAAATGATGATCGAAGTGTGAGTTAACGAAATGCACTTCTACGTAAAAGACATATATGAAATTTGTGCAGTGACTGGTGAAATTTTTTTCCATTACCAGATAATGGAATATAATGACTGGGAAGCTGAAGAATATGTTAACTCATTAAGAGAATAAGCAAGTGAAAGTGAAAGTGAAAATTATTAAAATGGGTGTGGTAGTCGAGTTGATCTGGGATGATCACAGCAACCGGAGAGTAGAAGAGACTGACAGGAGTGTGTAGATTACAGTCATCGATAGACAGCAGATACGTTCACCAGTGATGCTGCCTTAGTATAAATAAGAATGGACTAATCATTATCTGTTAGAGTTCGTAACTACATTATATCAATAAATACCACATAATGGCGACGAAAATCAGACTCACGTGTGCACGGGACGCTGGAGTAAGTATTTTGCTTAAATAAAGAAAACATCTCGCCTCGAAAGAGGGGGATGCCTGACGGTGGATGCAAATCTGACTGGTTCAGGCAAGAATATCTCGCCTCGAAAGAGGGAGATGCCTTTGCGGTGGATGAAAATCCGCCGGTGCGGGCAAGAATACTTCGCTTCGAAAAAAAGAAGTGCCTTTGCGGTGGATGAAAGTCTAACCGGTGCGGGCAAGAATACTTCGCCTTGAAAAAGGGAGTTGCCTTTGCGGTGGATGAAAATCCACCGGTGCGGGCGAAAATACTTCGCCTTGAAAAAGGGAAGTGCCTTTGCGGTGGATGAAAATCTAACCGGTGCGGGCAAGAATATCTCGTCGTGGTAAAAGGAGGTAACTTGCGGCGGATGAAATTCCGGCCAGCATACATGGTAGCTGACAATACCGACTACACCATAGCGAAACAATACAAGCGATTTACTTAATAAAAATGATTGGTGTAGGTACAAGCTGGGCAATGCAGACATCAAGAGTTCGGCCGCATCTGTGGCCGATAAAGTAGTGATATTGACTGCTCCGGAATTGCGGGTGACGGTGATCACTGGGTTACCGGTTTGGAGCGTCCAAGATTCCATGACGGTTTTAACGTCGACGTCATCGGGGAGCACCTTGTTGATGCGGGCTTCCTCTGTCAGCGCAGCCCAGAGATCGTTCTGTTCAGCGTTGGCGTAGTTGTGGAGCTTCAGGTATCGACGGACTCCGTTGCGGAAGGTTTCCTCGCCGAGGAAGAGATGCATCATTCGAATAACCTAGAGGGAAAATTGGTATTACAGTCGGAACCCGCTCGTTGAGCCACAACCTCCACCCAACCAACGAATTCGATTCGCTAGTTGGGTGAAGTGACAGCAGCACAAGAGGCGTGCGCATTGTTTTTTTTTTTAAATCATGTTTAGGTTGGAAGCGATGTTTATGAAACCACCCGGACTAAAAGCAAGCACAAAACACTTTCAATGATCGACAAAATAAAGATTGTCGATGTTTTGCATTTGTTTCCAAGTACCGTGATTTCGGGTGAAATTGATCACTTTTCGCAGTTTTTGGCGCTTAATTTTTAAATATTTATCGAAATGGTTAAACTCAATGCTTTAAAACAAGTACGCCCACGGTTTTCATCATTTAACGACGAAGAAACTTCTACTACAAATCGTTTTATTATAATAAATATCATTTGAACTTAAAAATCAAAAAATTACTTTCGGGGTGAAATTGATCAGTAAATTGAATGCCTTGGTAAGTGCTGAAAATATATTTTCCACCTGAACTAACCATCCCAGAATGCGAAGAACTACGCAAAACTTTTACAACTTTGCCAAATTTTTTAGTTATTTAAGTTAAAAGTTTAATAAATCTGAAGAAAACGCCTAGAAGTATGCAATTTCCATACTGTATATGCGATTACTTGCCGTAAAATACAATTTTATACATAAATTTCAATATAAAATAAATTTTTGATGACGAAATCGGGTTCAGCGAATACTTGGCAGCTAGAAACATTCATTCGAATGTTCATTACATGTGCGATACTGCTACGGTAACAAAAGTTTGGAAGTGCCTTTAAAGTTCGCCTAACACGCAGTTTCGAAAAATATTGAATTTAACACAGAATTATGTGACTAATTGGTTGTAAAACATGTAAACTCATCATTCAATAACCCTTGAACCAGATGATGATCATTTTCTACAAATTGTTTCAAGTTTAATGCATTATTTTTAACAAACAAAAATGGTACTCACGTCGATCAATTTCACCCCACTGATCAATTTCACCCGAAACCACGGTAATTGTACATATTCTTTTTTTTTAAGAAATATGAAATAGAAATTCTTCTCGATTATCAGTAAAGTTTAAGAAACCAAAAACTCATTAGCTCGCCCCTCGGAATTACAGATTAGTTGTCATTTTCAGTTTGACATTGAATTATGACATCCAGGTACTTTTTAGTTGGCTGACAGCTCAACTAACGGGGCCCCAACTAAAAAGCCACCCAACTATTAAGCCCCCAACCAGCAAGTCATGACTGTAGCTATGAATAGGTTTGTTTTGTATCTGTACGAAACTTACAGTTGATGCCTTCTCGTACGAGATGGCGTCGAATATCTGCGAGATCTGGTTAGGGTGTCCGATCTCGACCGAAACCGGATGACTGCTGGTCAGGGCATCGAATTTGAAGATTCCCAGCGTGTTGTCGACGGATTCCTCCTCCAGGGAGTGCCATTCCGGGTGCAGATATTCAACGCCCAAGCTGGCCACGTACGTGGCAAAGCCTTCATTGAGCCACAGATCGGTCCACCACTTCATGGTTACCAAGTTGCCGAACCACTGATGGGCGAGTTCGTGAGCGATAACCGACGCTACGCGATGCTTGTTGTTGGCGGTCGAGATGTTCGGATGGTAGAGCAGAGCGGTTCGATTTTACAAAATTCGTAAATTTGCATTTGTCCATTCAAGGATTTGAGGTAAGTGACGATGAAGCGGAAGAAATGGATGAGGAAAAGCAGGAAGAAGGCAAGAAGAAGAAGAAGGCCGTCAAGGTTTAGTGTACCTAACTCTTGTCATCGCCTGACGCGTCCATCGTGGCAGCAATATTACATCATTCATTCTACTGGAGACACATAGTCCTTTGTTTTTGGGAAAAAAGGAGATGTGGTAGTCGAGTTGATCTGGGATGATCACAGCAACCGGAGAGTAGAAGAGACTGACAGGAGTGTGTGGATTACAGTCATCGATAGACAGCAGATACGTTCACCAGTGATGCTGCCTTAGTATAAATAAGAATGGACTAATCATTATCTGTTAGAGTTCGTAACTACATTATATCAATAAATACCACAATGGGGAAAAACGGTTCAAAGATAAAAACCACTGGTGATTCGACAGTGGAGGTGAATAATGTGCTAGAAGTTCTAGCCTAGAACAACAACAGACCTTTCACGAAGAACATGCGTTCAAACTATGGCTAATTTTAGTGCTGGTGTCAATTCAAGTCATTTTTCTTGCGTATAACCAAATCAAGAAAATAAACAGAAGAAATGCGATGAAAGCTGCGAAGAGCATCGCTAATTTACAAGTTTGATTTGAAAACTGTGAAGGAAAACTGTGTGTGTGATGCCCAGTGTTAAAATACAAACAGTTTTTGCAAATATTGCTGGAACACGGTATCATCACTGAACAAAAAACGGTAGAGAGAGATACCATAGAAATGAAAGTGAATAATAACGAACTGTGTGCGGGGATCATCATAGTCGAGCCGGTAATTAATGCTAAAGTGAAGGATTTCCAGAAATGGCGGAAGATTTTTCTGCCATATACTACAGTGAAAAGAGCACAACTCGTAATAACAACAAACAAAGGTGTTCTTGACGATAGCGAGGCAACACGATTGAAACAAGGTGGAAAAATTTTCGCATACTTTTTCTGAAAAGTTTTTGCGAAAACTGCGCTAGACAAACATTTTGGTGCAAAAAACCCATGGAAGCTACGTAAGTACAACGGCGTAAATTACAGCGGCGTGACAAATATTCGATCATGATAATATTTGAAATGGTGTAAAATTATAATTGTTAAATTTTAAATAAATTTATGTAAAGATTTCTGTATTCCGTTGATTTTTTTGTATGAAGTGTCTAATGTGTTACAAATTTTGTCTTCAAAACTAATTCAAACAGTGAACTCCAATTGTGTGATCAATACTGCTCTATTAGCTGAAACTTATTTTATATCCCAATTAGATCTAATGTTTTAAATTGCTCGAATTATTCTGGAATGTTTTGCCAATCATGTCGAGAAATTTGTTTATTTTTTTTTTCATATACTTTTACTTACCATATATGTATGATTTCTTAAGTAATGCATCATATTAAAGACTATAATGATTATATAGTTCGAGAAACTTTAAATATTCGGAAAAGTATAATCAGGCCAAGATCATTAGAAGGAATTCTTACTAAGAAACAACAGCTTAAGGAAGCAATCACTGCAATAAAGGATATACTGCAGAAAAATCAAAACCGCATAAGTTTAAGGGATTGGCTAAAAAAAAATGGAAAATTATGAAGCATTAAAAGTAAGAGTGAAATTGGCTATTGGAATATTAGATAATACTGAAATATTGCCCATAATACCAGTAATAAATAACAATATGGCTTCTGTTTTGGAAATCATAAAAACAGCTTCCGCACTTATACCAAACTATGATGGAAGTTCTGATAAATTGGATGCAACAATATCAGCCATTAGAGCACTGGAACCAATCATAAATGACGAGAATCGTTGAACTAGTTTTCGGAAAAAATGTCAATGTTCCATCTTCCTTTAAAGATTCAACTAACATTGAGCCAGTTTACAATCATGAAAATTACTATGCAGAGCTTAAATTCAGAATACAGAAATCTACTATCAAAGTAAAAGAAATGTTAGACAAAAACAAAACCAGAAGGATCGAATATCAAGTTAAAGTAGCGAACCCAATTGATTTAAAGATACATGACAAAGTTTGGCTAAAAATTGAGAATTGCAGAAAATTAGATCCTCTTTATTCAGGTCCATTTATAGTTACCGCTATCAATCATCCAAATATCATAATTAAAAATTGCGCGTCAGGAGAATCTCAAACCGTTCATAAAAACAGAGTAATACATTATTAAAATCCACATAATATGTTACCAAATTTTGTCTATCAGGAGGAAGGATATTGTGCAAGCAAGTGCGCTTAACAAAATTTTATAAATCATTTCTGTTAAAGATAAGCTAAGTTAAGTAAAACTAACAAATCCGAGCCTAATCTCTTAAAAAAATAAGAAACGAAAAAAATAAGTGAAAAAAAGAGATGGGTAAAAAGTCCAACTATAAGTTGAGACGTGAGAAATTCGGTTAGTTACCTAAAATAAGTGTTTAGTTGTATAACAGCATTTGAAAACAAAATATTGTAAAAAAAAGGAAAATGAAATTGTAATCTTTTATATACAGGTTAGGCATTTGGAGTGTCTTAAAATAATTTCACAAGTTCAATCATTTCTGTAGGGGAATGGTGTGATGGTCCTTATGATTATCATCTTTTTTTGTTAACTTTCTTCTTTAAACACACCGTCATAAAATTATGTGTGACCATCATTGTATGGTGCACCTGAAAGCACGATAATGCAATTTAAGTATTTACTGTGAATGCAATATGCGCCCGGCTTAGACAGCCTCAGTCCAGACATGTTCTGCTGACAGCGGCGTTCCCACGAAAGGCGAGCCTTCGTTAACATGACACTCCAGGTATCTACCCTGGTTCGTCCCAAAGTAATATGTGGGACAAAACGATATAAATACACCGATTTGAATAAAGAAAAACACACTTGACTTTTAGCAATCATACGGGTTTTACTTCTTTTGTTGCTAATAGTTGGACCGGGTAAACCGTAATCCTCTATTACACCAACAATAAGAGAAACTCCCTAAGTTAAGAAGTCTGTTTAAAAAGTATGAAAGCCAACTACTACACTAGAAAGAACAGCCTGTGTTTAGAAGAAGGAAAAATTCACTATTTGAACTAGAGAGAATAGCTTCGTTGATGAAAAATAGTTGTTTGCACCGAAACCGTTGATGTTCAACTAGTGAATTTTGCCTTCTTTTAAACATAGGCTGTTCTTCTTAATTAGTAAGACTAGATTTTGACATTAATTGTTGATTGGGGTAAAACAATAAAGCAATAATAATATTGTAGAAGTATCAGCTAATTATGGGAAAGCCGTACAAATTTAAGAAACCGTTCTGGTTCCTGTTCCATAATCACTGAATTGCGATTCTTGTTCATCATTCTACCCATTGACCATTCAGCCTGATGAACCTCGGTCAGCAGTATTTTCACCATACTAGATGTTTGTGGACCTATGCACTTATAGCCTAGTTACATCGAAGTCTCACGCTTAGAATCTGCAATGATCGATTTATCTTCATTGATTTTCTCTTTGCTCAATAACTACCGGTGAATCATTTCCAGTGGTTTAAGTGGTTCTAGCCCTAGTCGTCCTTTATCGAAACAAACCAAGAGATCATCCTAGCAGTGAACATATTGAATTTTTGTAAAAGATTGTAACTGACGACTTTTTTATGATAATGGACTGAAATATATCCACCACATTCTCACAATCACATTTTTAGTTTCAATTAATTCTTAGAATATGGAGAAAATTTTTATTTGCCCAAAAGTACCATTTGCCAGAATGTACCATTCCCCAGAATTTAATATTAAATTCTGGGGATTGGTACATTCTGGCAAATGGTACTTTCGGGCAAATAGTATTCTGGCAAATAGTACATAATGGCAAATGGTTTTCTGGCGTTTGTCATTCTGGCGAACGGTTTTCTGGCAAATATCGCACAATCGTTGATAACTAGACTGGCCCAAATACAAAAATGTCGTAAAATTCCACGGGGCACCCTCTAGAATCGTGCCTTTGGATGAGAAGAGCAATCTGTGAAAATTTCAGCTGAATCGGTTTAAAACTGAGCTGGCGCAAATGAGTTGAAGGTTTGTATGGGATCTTCAATACAAATATATGGGAAATTGGATGACCTCCAGTCTCTCATTCAGCACGCTGGTTGAAAGAGTTTGATTTGGCTCATAATTGAAAGAATGGTAGTTGATACCCTAAGGAACAACTTTGTAGAAGACCATATAATGATAAAACTTAATTTAGTTGCGATTTCAGCTAACGAAAGCAGGACGAGGACATCTTCCCCTGTTTACTCTCGGTTGTTACATGCAGCACGTGTTTGCTGTTCGAAGCTTGCGCTCAACATCATAGGCGGCTATTTTGTCCTTCATTTCAATTGCTCATGCACGTGAGCGGGTATCGAAACAATGAAGAATTACATAGCTGCCTATGATGTAGTGCGCAAGCTTCGACCGACAAACACGTGCTACATGTAACAACCGAGAGTAAACGGGGGAAGATGTCCTCATCCTGCTTTCGTTAGCTGAAACCGCAACTAAATTAAGTTTTATCATTATATGGTCTTCTACAAAGTTGTTCCTTAGGGCATCAACAACTATTCTTTCAATTCTGAGCTAAATCGAACTCGCTGAACCGGCGTACTGAGTGAATGACTGTAGGTCATCCAATTTCCCATATATTTGGACTGAAAATCCCGTACAAACTTTCAACTCATTTGCGCCAGCTCAGTTTTAAACCGATTGAGCTGAATCTTTCACAGATTGTTCTTCTCATCCAAAGGCGCGATTCTAGAGGGTGCCCCGTAATTTTTTCCAACTTTTCTTTCTTGCCATATAAATGTGGGCCGGTCTATTGATAACGTATCCTTTTCATTGAGTCGCTTTTCAGATTTATCAATACATTCTGCCAAGTTTTTATTAAGATCGTTCTTCTGTTGCTCCAGCTTGACGATAGCCGTTTTCATACGATGGTTTTCTTTTTCCAGATCCACAATTTTTCGATCGAAATCCATAAACTTTGAAGATTGGTCATTCTTCTCTAGCTCTAAATTGATAATAACCGTCTTCATACGAAGGTTCTCCATTTCCAGATCCAAAATCTTTCGTTCGAATCCCACAAACTTTGAAGAAATGTCACTTTTCTCTTGCTCTAAACTAATAATAACTGTTTTCATATTATGGTTCTCCTTTTCCAAATCCAAAGTCTTTTACTCGAATTCCATAAATTTCGACTATAAACTGGTTCTTTTGTTTATTGCAAGTAGTTACCGTCAAGGATATCGTACTGTCAAGAATCTTCACTTTTTCCTCAGTGGTCGCCAGCTTGTTTTTCAGATCGTTGACTTCATTCCTTAAGATATCCCTATTTATCAAAACTTCTTCCATATTCTTCTTATTGCTTCCGAGTTGCTCCTTTAATTTGCGTACTTCACTTTCTTTACTTCCCAATTCGGAATCACTTGCTGTTTTGTTCTCAGCAACCGATAAAGCAAGCTCTTCCTCTCGCATCTTCAGCATAGTGACTTCCTGGCTCAATGCTTCATTCAATATTTTCTCATCGCTCAGCTTAGCTTCTAAAGCTTTCAACTTGTTATCAAATTTCTTTTCTTTTGCAGCCATATTGTTTCCAGCATCTCGCCTATCTTCATAAAGTTCTTTTATATCACGTTGATACAGTTTTTCTAATCGGGCTTTTGATTCTTCTGATTGCTCCCATAATTCCTTGTATTTCTCTGCTTCCATTGCTGCCTTATTATTGTTAACAGCATCACTATTTTGTTTTAATAGTAATTTTACTTCCCGTTGGTAAGCAGTGTTTGCAATCAAAAGCATTTTTTCTTCTGTATCTTTCCATAACTTTTTGTATTTCTCTACTTCCATTCTAAGGCCATTTTCCTCTTCGTTCACCTTTCTGTGGTTGTAATTGTTATCGTTTTGGTTGTAGTTGTTGTGGTTGTATTTGTTGTTGTTGCGGTTGTAATTGTTGTTGTTATGGTTGTAATTGTTGTTGTTGGTGTTGTTAGTGTTCCGGTAGTAGTTGTTGTTGTTATTGCCTAGTGGCTTATCAACCCGACCCGGTTGTAGACGCATGCGAATGCCTCTTAATTCCTCTTCCTCATACTCTCTCTCTCTCTCTCTCTCGAGCCTGTCTGGCGACTCCCGGAAGAATCTATTCCGTTGGGAATACCTAGGAAATGCCATTTTTTAGAAACTATGGGAAGCACTATTTCATATAATTATGGCTGATGTTTACCATGAGTTTAAAGTAATTCACTTTCAATACCAACATTTTTAATGGTGGATTAATTTTGTGATGGTTACTTATTCCACGGAAGTGAAAAATGCATTATCAATTACAAGAGAACTATAAACTAAAACAGAACTATTTTCCAGTCGTGTTTCATCGTATTTAATTTTTGTCATCCAATTATTTAATAAATATCAACTGATATCAGTTAATACAATCCATAAATCAAGCTGTGGCATCAACAATTCTAATTTCATCACATGGCCATCCGTAAAGGCAATAACCGAAAGGCGCGAAAAATAAAGTTTTAACCAGAGATGATTTATTAAAATGAAATTTTGCAATATTGTATTTTTTGTTAACCACCAAAACATTTTGAATTGATCAACAAATGGATAAGTAATTCATTGAGTAGCACTTTATCTAATAAGTCAAAATATGTTGCTTCCGTTACTCAGGGCTGTGAATCGAATACAAGTGGTATTGATTTGTGCGAAAAGCAAAAAGGATTTATTCATAACTACTCACACTTTTTCACTTGCTTTACTAACATGATCTTGAGAAACGAAATTGCCATAAAATGTTCAAGCATTCCAGAGATTGCAATATTCATAGTTCATAATCTTCAAATTGATCAAGAGCTCATGTGAGAAAGCCAACAAATATAATTAAAAAAGTAAGGATTTCTTTACGTGCAATTTTTGTGTTACTTGCCTTCCTCAAAGTCAAATAAAAATAAAATACACTAGCATTCTACTAGAACGTTGTAGCTTTCATTTTGTTCTAAGAGAACCTAAATCAGTTGACAGACTGAGAAATTAATTGAGATACATATCTCTAAAATATTCATACAATATTACTCCCAAATTCCATTTGTAAAATATATCGATAACGAAAGATTAAAATAACTCAGAGGCGTTCTATCAGGATATTTTTACTTTAATTTGGTGCTAAGAGAACCAAAATCGTACAAACATACACACCTCACTTAAAATCACTCAATTAAAAAAAATATTGATTTGACTTACCCATTATTCTGCATCATATTGCTGGGTCCGATGAAGATACTTAGTTCCTCTTGTAGGAAATGATCTGGCAGTGTCGATTTGCAAGCGGTTTGCAAATGTGCGACTCAGTAGTGTCCAGTGGGTCTAACTTCTTCTCTGTTTTGACACAGCTGTGAACAGTCCTGTTGGACAGCGCGCCCATTGTATTAGATTAAGGTAGATGTAATGTTTTCTAACAAGAATTACATAAGCACTTTTTCCTTCTGTCTTGTACTCACGCTTGTGACAGGCGGTAGCTCTGTCACTCCAAGGCAGTGCAACCAGAGCAGCAAGGCAGGGCTGCTACGGGTGCAAACGTAGCAGCCCTGCCTTGCTGCTCTGGTTGCACTGCCTTGGAGTGACAGAGCTACCGCCTGTCACAAGCGTGAGTACAAGACAGAAGGAAAAAGTGCTTATGTAATTCTTGTTAGAAAACATTACATCTACCTTAATCTAAAGTGAATACTCTTAAACCCTATTCTAAAATCTAAACTAAGTGCTAGCCCGAACAGGTACATGAATTTACCTTATACATACATGCATTATACTAATGAATTTCTTAAAACTAGTGCCTAAAACTACTGTGCAAACATCCCATAGAGTGTCCGTAACCTACATTCGCCCTATCTTAAAACGACACCGGTAAGATAACATAGAACAAGTAAGAAACACCGAAACCATAAAACCGCATTCTTACAGCTACTAGAAACAATTCATATTCCAAATTCCATACACCCGCCGGACCTACACAAGGGAAAATAAACGTAAGTGGTATTAATCGAAACTTAAACGAACCGAGCTAAAATATGTACAATTATACTACTTATGCTAAGATTATGCTACTAACTGATTTGCAAACACTATTTATAATCGTAAATTTATAATTGTACCCCGTTTCTTAGGAATTTGTTAATCTCCCAAATAAAGAGCCGTGAATTACAAATTGCTCTGGAGGTTAACTATACGGAAGAATCCCCCTTTCAGTCTGTGTGACCGTTTGTCGAAACGAACTTCGATAATTTAACAAATTCGTTTACGCGAACAATGTCGGGTCGTAAAAGTGGAAAAGATGGAAAAAGTGGTTCTAAAGGTGCGCGATCGAAGGAAAAGCAATCGGAGGCGATTGATATTAGTGGTGGTGGTAATGTCGTGGTGGTGGTTACGGAAGAAGAACAGGATCCAAAGGACGTTTTTCGGAAGGATCGCGATGTAGCACAAAACTGTACGTTCTGCCAGGAGAGAGATAGTGACGAAATGGTTCAGTGCGACAAGTGTGACAGGTGGATCCATTTTGCGTGCGTTGGTGTTACGGAAGAAATTACGGATAAGAGCTGGAGTTGTCCCAAATGTGTGACTACAACCGGGTTCCAGCAACCATCGTCTTCAGCCGTAAACCGTGATCGGGCAGGATCGTCGGGTCACCCAGGTCAACTCGAAGCTGGCAAGAGCGTACGGTGCAATACGTTATCGGAACCAGCAGGCAGGACGTTTCCAACAGAAGCCGCAAACTGCGATAAAACAGTCAAGTCGGTATCATCATCGTCCTCCCGCAGATCCATTCTCCAACTGCAGCTTCAACGGCTCGAGGAAGAACGTGAATACGAAAAGATTCAAGCAGAGAAGCACCGAGCCTACATGGACACACAGCCACACAGCCAAACCGGATCCGAGTGTAGCAGATCACAAGACCGAGTTAGACAGTGGGTTCAGGATACGAACAATGCTCCAGCCGAAAACGCGCTAGATCCCAGGGCTGCCGAATTCTTCGATCCACAGAGGCATTCAACTCAGAACTACTCCGGACAAGCTCAAGTGGGATCCATTCCGCCGACGAATCAATTTCGACACAGCCAGGACAGAAACGAGGGGCCATACGAGCGCTGCGGTCCCCGCCGTGAACAACCTTTCCGACCGATGTCGACAAGCAGGAGCCTTGTAGAAGCCTTCGAACAACTCAGTCATCAGCAAAAAAGAACAGACCTCCATTCAGGACGCCTGGAGGAAGACTTCGAGCCGTGTTCATTTTCCCGGCAGCAACTGGCAGCTCGACAAGGAATCTCCAAAGATTTGCCAAAGTTCTCTGGGAAGTTCGAGGAGTGGCCGGTCTTTATGTCAATGTTCAACAGCACGACGAACATGTGCGGTTTTACAAATGAAGAAAATCTGATCCTGCTCCAGAAGTCCTTGGAGGCTTACGAAACGGCGCAGAGCTTACTGATGCACCCATCGTATGTCCCGGCGATCATGCGAACTTTGAAAATGAGATTTGGTCAACCTGAAGCCGTTGTTCACTCACTTATTCAAAAGGTGAATGCTCTACCGCCAATTCAGGAGGATCGACTAGAGACGTTAGTGGAATTCGCAGTAAGCGTGCAGAATTTCTGTGCCACTGTAGACGCGTACGAGCTCGAGGACTACATGTATAATGTCTCCCTTCTACATCAGCTCGTAAACAAGCTACCGGCGACGCTAAAGTTAGATTGGGCCAGACATCGACAGAACCTTCAGCGGGTCAACTTGTCGACCTTTGGGAACTGGGCGTATTCATTGGCCGAAGCAGCCAGCACCGTCGTGATCCCAGTCGATTCAAATGAGTCAAGACAATCACGTAATGACGGACGTGGGAATAAGAAGTCCAACGCGTACATTAACGCTCATTCGGATACGAACTTGGAAACCTGCTGTCGTTTTATATCCGTAGAATCCGATGCAGATCCTAGACAAGGCAGCTATGCATCAGTCTCAAAACCGTTGACTTACGTAACCGATTATTGTAAGGGAATTCAAACTCTGTCGAAGTTGTCTGCGACGACACAAAGGAGGATGCGACGCTAAATCATGCGGGCGTAAGGGATGCACTTACAAGCACCACGAAATGCTCCATAATGATCAGAATGCCAAGCAATTTTCAAACCAGGTCACGCAGATTCCGCCTACGTCACAAGTTCAAGCTCCTAGACAACAAGAAGCTGTACCGGTACCAACACACGATTGTAACACCCACCAAACAAAATCTAGTGCAGTGCTATTCCGCTACTTACCCGTAATACTCAATGGACCTCAAGGCTCAATCCACACATATGCGTTCCTGGACGAAGGCTCTCACCTTAGCTTGATAGATCAAGAACTAGCAGACCAACTCAATCTAAAAGGCGCTAATACACCACTATTCCTTCGTTGGACAGGAGGAACACAGCGTTGCGAAAAAGATTCGAAATCGGTTACCCTTCATTTTTCTGGGACCGACAAGATGGCTAAGAATTTTCAACTATCTGGAGTAAGAACAGTGGAAGAGCTCATGCTGCCGCAGCAAACACTGAACGTGGAGCAGCTAAAATATCAGTATCCTCATCTTAAAGGACTTCCCATCGATTCCTACTACGACGCTCGACCCAGAATTCTCATCGGTATGAAACACGTACAGGTTAGCCTTGTGTTGAAGAGCAGAGAAGGAAGCATCGGCGATCCGGTAGCAGTGAAAACGCGGCTGGGCTGGGCAGTATGTGGTGGAGGAAACGCGGAAGGAAACGAATCAGGCAATCTGGTCCACTATACCTTTCACGTGTGTTCATGTGAGCGAACTAGAAACGACGAGCTACACCAGGCTGTAAAAAAGCATTTCGCTCTTGATAGTCTCGGCATCATGAAACCAGGAAAGCTTCTGCTCTCCGCTGAAGACCAGCGGGCTCAAGCTCTTATGAAGCAACTTACTACCTACGATGGGGAACGATATACGGCTGGATTGTTGTGGCGCCACGATAACATTCGTCTGCCAGACATCTATGCTATGGCATTGCGAAGACACCAATGCTTACAGAAGCGCTTGGCCAAAGACCCGGAACTAGCTGGCACGTTACACATGAGCATAACCGAATACGTTTCTAAGGGATATATCTGGCAGCTCTCGGAAAACGAACTAAGCCGGCGGTTTCCCAGAGTATGGTACCTTCCGATATTTCCGGTTGTAAACCCCAACAAGCCGGGTAAGGTGAGGATAGTTTGGGACTGCGCAGCATGCTCCTTTGGTATTTCACTGAACTCTGTCCTGCTGAAGGGCCCCGATCAGCTATGTTCATTGTTGACTATCTTGCTACAGTATCGAGAAAAAAGAGTGGGCCTTACCGGGGACATAAGAGAAATGTTCCACCAGGTGCGTATTCACGACGAGGATCAACAGTGCCAACGCTTCCTGTGGCGGAATGAGAAGGGAAGAGACTTTGATCTACGTAATGCAGGTCATGACCTTTGGGGCTTGCTGCTCGCCTAGCTGCGCACAGTATGTGAAAAACAGCAATGCAGAACGTTACGCAGCGAAGTTTCCGAAAGCAGTAGAAGTTATCCAAAAAAAAAGCACTACGTAGACGACATGCTCACCAGCCTGGAATCCGAAGATGAAGCCGTGCGAATAGATAAAGAGGTAAAATTCATCCATCAAAGAGGCGGGTTCGAAATTCGAAATTGGATTTGCAATTTGCCAACCGTGCTTAGAGCCTTAAACGAGAAAGGGATGGACGAGAAAGACTTGGACTTGTCGCCAGAAATAGGCACCGAAAAGGTCCTGGGTATGTGGTGGTGTACTGCAACAGACACGTTCACGTACAAGGTTGGATAGAAGCGCTACGACAGTGCTCTTCTAAAGGGCTAAAGACACCCTACAAAGCGAGAGGTTCTGCGAGTGTTGATGTCTATATTCGACCCTCTCGGCCTAATAACCCACTTCCTGATGTTCCTAAAGATGTTGTTACAGGAGGTGTTGCGTTCGGGCGTGCAATGGGACGAGGAGATTACCGAAGGTGCATTTGCAAAGTGGCAGCAGTGGCTGGAAGTTTTGCCGCAGGTAGAACAAGTTCAAGTTCCCAGGTGCTATACACTACTATCGCACAACTCCGAAGGGGAAGCAGAACTCCATACCTTTGCCGATGCCAGCAAATGCGGCATGTCCGCTGTAGCATTTCTAAGGTTCGTCAGAAACGGCAGCATTGAGTGCAGAATCGTAGCTGCAAAGACAAGAATTGCACCATTGAAGTACGTATCCATCCCTCGCTTGGAGCTACAGGCTGCAGTCGTAGGCTCTAGGCTAGCGTGTACGATCGAGGACTCCCTGTCCATAGCGATATGCAGAAAATATTATTGGACTGACTCTCGCGATGTGCTTTGCTGGTTAAACTCCGACCATCGTCGCTACACACAGTACGTTGCGTTCCGTGTCAGCGAAATACTAGAGACTACCGAGGCAAATGAGTGGCGCTGGGTGCCGTCTAAGATGAACGTTGCGGACGACGGGACGAAATGGAGTTCTAAACCGGACCTCACGCCTGACAGCAGATGGTTTAAAGGCCCGGAATTCCTGTGGCAAAGCGAGACGTACTGGCCAAAGCAGCCTATGAAAAACAGTTCTACAGCAGAAGAACTCCGCCCTAGCTTAATTGCGAGTCACATCCCCTGCGAACCCACAATAAACCCAAGCAAGCTCTCCAGCTGGAAGCGTATGCTTAACGTTACTGCTCTCGTCCTCAGATTTCCTGCAAACTGTAGCCGAAAACTGGGTAGAACACCGACTACCACTGGATCGCCGACAGCGGCGGAACTAAATTCTGCAGAAGCATATCTGTTACGATCAGCTCAACGCAATAGCTATCCAGAAGAAATGGCGCATTTGGAAAAGTCACGACAGAGTTCCAATATTTCGAAAACGGTACCGAAGCAGAGCAGTTTGTTCCAGTTAACCCCGTGGCTAGATGGCCGTGGACTCATGCGAATACGAACGAGAATTGCAGCCTGCCACTACGCAACAGAAGACGCCAAGAACCCGATAATCCTACCTCGTGACCACCCCACCACCAACTTGATTATCTCGCACTACCATCGACAATTCCATCATCAGAATCATGAAGCAGTAGTAAATGAACTCCGACAGAGATTCAATATTCCACGTATCCGTGCTGCTTACGCCAAGATGAAAAAGAACTGCCAAAGATGCAAAAATGACCATGTCAGTCCACGTCCACCAATAATGGCTGACCTTCCACCGGCGCGGCTTGCGGCGTACTCTCCACCCTTCACACATACAGGTATTGATTTTTTTGGGCCATACGAAGTGGCAGTAGGAAGGCGCGTCGAAAAACGATGGGGAATGCTAGCAACCTGTCTAACGATTCGAGCTATCCACATTGAAGTTGTACACTCGCTAACCACCGACTCGTGTATAATGGCTGTGGTGTTTCTTTCTTGACAGTTCTATTACTAATGATCTTTCTAAACACACCGCCTACTCAGCGGTCTGCTAAACTACCACATCTCCTTTTCTTCAACGAAAGATGTTTGTTTTGCGACTGATTTCCTCTAGAAGTGGTTGCATGTTAAACACCGAGGAAGAAATGCAGCAGCTCCCTTCTCAGACGAGCTTCTTATCTCATTTTCCGCCGGACTCAACAGATCGCATCTGTTAGCGGTTCGAAGGCATTGTAAAGTATCTGACTTCCGCAGGCTTCCAGCTGAAAATATTCCTGTACTATAAGCTAGCTCTTGCTGATCCCTTCCAACCGTTCCGAGCGCGTGTCATCGTACACACTGTAGAACGCCTTTCTTTTCATCCTCTGAGGAAATTAGGACGTTGCGTTTCATCAAGAAGCGATTGGTGTTATATGGCAGTAACAGCGATTAATCGGACGAGATGAATGGATCTTTCATGATGATGCTACCAGCACTTGGGTACATGGTACAGTGCATGGTACATACTTCCATTTGAACTTGGAATAAAGTCGTGAACTGGATGACCGTTCGGCACGCTTGGTTTTGCCACTGCGCTTTTTGCATTTGCTGTTGTTTTTGTCACTACCGTCGTTACTTTACTGCTTCTACTGCTGCCTCTACCACTACCGGAAGACATAGCCAACCCGTCGACTCCGTTTGGAAGAAGCAACGAAATCAACACCATCCGAGTCGTTAACATCACACTCATCGTCGGCGCCTGCAGTTGGCACCGTGGTTACATATTCTCTCGATCGGGTTTCTCCCATAGTGTTAGTTCAATCGGGTTCCGCATTGACTGCTACTGTTCCATCCATTTCGGCTTCTACGGCAATCCCAACGGATCGAATCCGTCCCAGCATCTTTTTAACAACTTCCGCCGGATCCGATAGATCGTATCTGTCGCTACGGCAGCCCCCTTTTTGCTTGCACCGGCCAGATTTCCATCCACCGGTGGAGCATGTTATTCCTCTTTTGTCTGACCCGTCTCTTTTCTGACAACCTGACCCGGTGGATCGCATCCACCGCTAAGGCAAGTTCCCTTCGTGAGGTGAACTTTTAACTCAGGACAGCCTGACCCGGTGGATCGTATCCACCGCTAAGGCAAGTTCCCTTCATGAGGCGAACTTTTTACAACTACCGGACCCGACAGTTCGAAACTGCCGCTACGGTTGCTTCCCTCTTAGGTAAGCATTCTTTCGCCGGACCCGACAGATCGCATCTGTCGCTACGGCAGCTCCCTTTTAGGTGAGCTTTTCCTTTTTGCCTGCACCGGTCAAACTTTCATCCGCCGGTGAGGCATCTTTTCCCTCTTTTGTCTGACCCGGTCAGATGCTATCCGCCGGGATCAGACAGTATATATTTACCACTTTACCACGCTAGTTCATATTCAAATTTCAATCAGCTTCGATTTTCCACGCTGGGTTCTTGTTGCTCGTCGCCAATGTGGTGTTTCTTTCTTGACAGTTCTATTACTAATGATCTTTCTAAACACACCGCCTACTCAGCGGTCTGCTAAACTACCACAATGGCGATACGCAATTTCATCTCACGCCGTGGTATGCCCAGCGTTATCTTCAGCGATAGAGGAACCAACTTTATCGGAGCGTCTCGTCAGATGAAGCAGGCAGCGGCTGCAGTGAACGTGGACGAAGTCATGAAAGAGTTCATCACTGTAGACACAACTTGGTCCTTTAACCCACCCCTCGCGCCACACATGAGAGGTAGTTGGGAGAGACTAATAGGCAGCGTAAAACGGAACCTTCAAACAATCAACCCTCCTCGAAATCCAACCGATGAAGTGCTACGAAATCTCATGATCGAAATAGAGAACATCATTAACTCCAGACCACAACTCACGTCCCAGTGGATGACGACTGTGCTCCTGCGTTAACACCGAACCATTTTCTCCTTGGTTCCTCAAACGAGATAAAGCCATTTTGCACTCTTGACGATACCATTAACATCATTAACTCCAGACCACAACTCACGTCCCAGTGGATGACGACTGTGCTCCTGCGTTAACACCGAACCATTTTCTCCTTGGTTCCTCAAACGAGATAAAGCCACTGTTGAAAATGCTTTGACATCCATGTGCACAACAGAACATGTGCTCGATGAACAAATTGAGATTTGAAATTATGAAAAGAAATCCACGTACTCCGGTGAGACTCGAACTCACGACTCCCAATTCGCTAGACGGGCGCTTCTATTCCTTCAAGCTACGGAGTCACTCGACTATCTCCGTCGCCAGCAGGCCTAGAACTGAACTCGATTCCACAATCGCACATGGTTATCTTCTTTTCACAATCCAAACCCCCTTCGGATGGGATTAGATGAACATCTAACACATTGTCTGTTGTGCACATGTATGTCAAAGCGGGAGAGGAAGTTATTTTTAATTGTCGAGAGCTTCGGGCACTGCCTTCCAATCACTTATTGGTATGGCAATTAGTGTGCAGTCGGACTCTCGACGGGTCGGTCCTCGGCCGACCGAATACGGTAAGGGTGACCGTAGCACCTTACAAATGTCAATTTCTTGATTTTGCTTTGGCTGACCAAGCCATGTGGGAAATTACACTGTTGAAAATGCTTTGACATCCATGTGCACAACAGAACATGTGCTCGATGAACAAATTGAGATTTGAAATTATGAAAAGAAATCCACGTACTCCGGTGAGACTCGAACTCACGACTCCCAATTCGCTAGACGGGCGCTTCTATTCCTTCAAGCTACGGAGTCACTCGACTATCTCCGTCGCCAGCAGGCCTAGAACTGAACTCGATTCCACAATCGCACATGGTTATCTTCTTTTCACAATCCAAACCCCCTTCGGATGGGATTAGATGAACATCTAACACATTGTCTGTTGTGCACATGTATGTCAAAGCGGGAGAGGAAGTTATTTTTAATTGTCGAGAGCTTCGGGCACTGCCTTCCAATCACTTATTGGTATGGCAATTAGTGTGCAGTCGGACTCTCGACGGGTCGGTCCTCGGCCGACCGAATACGGTAAGGGTGACCGTAGCACCTTACAAATGTCAATTTCTTGATTTTGCTTTGGCTGACCAAGCCATGTGGGAAATTACACTGTTGAAAATGCTTTGACATCCATGTGCACAACAGAACATGTGCTCGATGAACAAATTGAGATTTGAAATTATGAAAAGAAATCCACGTACTCCGGTGAGACTCGAACTCACGACTCCCAATTCGCTAGACGGGCGCTTCTATTCCTTCAAGCTACGGAGTCACTCGACTATCTCCGTCGCCAGCAGGCCTAGAACTGAACTCGATTCCACAATCGCACATGGTTATCTTCTTTTCACAATCCAAACCCCCTTCGGATGGGATTAGATGAACATCTAACACATTGTCAATTTGTTCATCGAGCACATGTTCTGTTGTGCACATGGATGTCAAAGCATTTTCAACAGTGTAATTTCCCACATGGCTTGGTCAGCCAAAGCAAAATCAAGAAATTGACATTTGTAAGGTGCTACGGTCACCCTTACCGTATTCGGTCGGCCGAGGACCGACCCGTCGAGAGTCCGACTGCACACTAATTGCCATACCAATAAGTGATTGGAAGGCAGTGCCCGAAGCTCTCGACAATTAAAAATAACTTCCTCTCCCGCTTTGACATACATGTGCACAACAGACAATGTGTTAGATGTTCATCTAATCCCATCCGAAGGGGGTTTGGATTGTGAAAAGAAGATAACCATGTGCGATTGTGGAATCGAGTTCAGTTCTAGGCCTGCTGGCGACGGAGATAGTCGAGTGACTCCGTAGCTTGAAGGAATAGAAGCGCCCGTCTAGCGAATTGGGAGTCGTGAGTTCGAGTCTCACCGGAGTACGTGGATTTCTTTTCATAATTTCAAATCTCAATTTGTTCATCGAGCACATGTTCTGTTGTGCACATGGATGTCAAAGCATTTTCAACAGTGTAATTTCCCACATGGCTTGGTCAGCCAAAGCAAAATCAAGAAATTGACATTTGTAAGGTGCTACGGTCACCCTTACCGTATTCGGTCGGCCGAGGACCGACCCGTCGAGAGTCCGACTGCACACTAATTGCCATACCAATAAGTGATTGGAAGGCAGTGCCCGAAGCTCTCGACAATTAAAAATAACTTCCTCTCCCGCTTTGACATACATGTGCACAACAGACAATGTGTTAGATGTTCATCTAATCCCATCCGAAGGGGGTTTGGATTGTGAAAAGAAGATAACCATGTGCGATTGTGGAATCGAGTTCAGTTCTAGGCCTGCTGGCGACGGAGATAGTCGAGTGACTCCGTAGCTTGAAGGAATAGAAGCGCCCGTCTAGCGAATTGGGAGTCGTGAGTTCGAGTCTCACCGGAGTACGTGGATTTCTTTTCATAATTTCAAATCTCAATTTGTTCATCGAGCACATGTTCTGTTGTGCACATGGATGTCAAAGCATTTTCAACAGTGTAATTTCCCACATGGCTTGGTCAGCCAAAGCAAAATCAAGAAATTGACAGAGATAAAGCCATTTTGCACTCTTGACGATACCAGTGCTGCTCTCCGCCAAAACATACTAGCTTCGCAGATACTGGCCAACAGGTTCTGGAAGCGCTGGCTTAGTGATTACCTGCCGGAAATCACCAAGCGATCCAAGTGGTTCAACCAAACCGATCCAATAACCGTAGGTGACCTGGTCGTGATAGCCGATCCAAAGCTACACCGTAACTGCTGGCCAAAGGGAAAAGTCATCGAGGTTCACCCAGGCAGAGACGGGGAGGTTCGCTCGGCCACTGTACGAACATCTGCAGGAGTATATGTTCGGGCGGTCACCAAACTGGCTGTTCTGGATGTAAGGCGCGAAGGAAGTAAGCCAGCAGAAACACTGGCATACTCGGGGGGAGTGTGAACAGTCCTGTTGGACAGCGCGCCCATTGTGTTTGCACCCGTAGCAGCCCTGCCTTGCTGCTCTGGTTGCACTGCCTTGGAGTGACAGAGCTACCGCCTGTCACAAGCGTGAGTACAAGACAGAAGGAAAAAGTGCTTATGTAATTCTTGTTAGAAAACATTACATCTACCTTAATCTAAAAAGAATACTCTTAAACCCTATTCTAAAATCTAAACTAAGTGCTAGCCCGAACAGGTACATGAATTTACCTTATACATACATGCATTATACTAATGAATTTCTTAAAACTAGTGCCTAAAACTACTGTGCAAACATCCCATAGAGTGTCCGTAACCTACATTCGCCCTATCTTAAAACGACACCGGTAAGATAACATAGAACAAGTAAGAAACACCGAAACCATAAAACCGCATTCTTACAGCTACTAGAAACAATTCATATTCCAAATTCCATACACCCGCCGGACCTACACAAGGGAAAATAAACGTAAGTGGTATTAATCGAAACTTAAACGAACCGAGCTAAAATATGTACAATTATACTACTTATGCTAAGATTATGCTACTAACTGATTTGCAAACACTATTTATAATCGTAAATTTATAATTGTACCCCGTTTCTTAGGAATTTGTTAATCTCCCAAATAAAGAGCCGTGAATTACAAATTGCTCTGGAGGTTAACTATACGGAAGAATCCCCCTTTCAGTCTGTGTGACCGTTTGTCGAAACGAACTTCGATAATTTAACAAATTCGTTTACGCGAACAATGTCGGGTCGTAAAAGTGGAAAAGATGGAAAAAGTGATTCTAAAGGTGCGCGATCGAAGGAAAAGCAATCGGAGGCGATTGATATTAGTGGTGGTGGTAATGTCGTGGTGGTGGTTACGGAAGAAGAACAGGATCCAAAGGACGTTTTTCGGAAGGATCGCGATATAGCACACAACTGTACGTTCTGCCAGGAGAGAGATAGTGATGAAATGGTTCAGTGCGACAAGTGTGACAGGTGGATCCATTTTGCGTGCGTTGGTGTTACGGAAGAAATTGCGGATAAGAGCTGGAAGAATCCCCCTTTCAGTCTGTGTGACCGTTTGTCGAAACGAACTTCGACAACAGCAATTTTCGTTGAAAGGAATCAAAGATCAGCTTCACATTTAAACTGCGCTCGTTTCAAGAGTCCTACTCAACGGAATGATCCGCACTGTTTCTTTATTCTTCTTTTCGGCAACACAAACGATCAATGCAATAGTCACCAGTTGGGTCTATGATCTTTAATATGTTCTTATTCTTCTTTCCGGCAACACAAACGTTCAATGCAATAGTCACCAGTTGGGTCTAGGATCTTCAATATGTTCTTATTATTTTTTTTTTCAATTCACAATTTTCACCACAGTAAAAAAAACGGCGTACCTGCACTACTTAATAATTTCGCGCTTTTGCGCTGTCACCAGAATGTATACGCTGAGCGGTCACGGCACTGGATTTCTTTTCTTTCGTAATTCCGACACTAGCAAAATCCATTAATTTTTCAATTATATTTACACTCCTTACACTCCTAGACTACTCTTAAATTATTACTGTGCGACTTCGCACCACAGACACCTGACCGGAGGGAAGAACAACCGACCGACGAACAACAACCACAACAAAACGCACGCCGGATTCCGCGGACAGACAGAACGGACACCACAACACAACACAAGTCCCGGCGTCAATCGCGGGTCTTTTAACTTGCCGTCGCAAGAACTCATTCTCCCGATCTGAAAAAAAAAGAGAAAAGAGAAAAGCCAAACCGAGCGTCGTCCACTCTGGCTTTGTTAGTTCGGCCAACCAAGTGACTGCGACCTTGTTGGGGTATTCAGTCAGCGCTGCCGGGTGACACATACAAAAAGTTTAAACGAAAACATTTCTCCGGCATTGGAGCAAGAACGTTACATCACCGCGTCAACCAGCAACAAGCAGTAAGCATTCTCTCTGCATGCATCGCTTGTTTCTGGTTAACCGGCGACGGTCTATAAACATGAACGTGAAATCCACATCTGATGTAATCCACCTAATTGCGTGGAGTATCATGGGGAAATATAGGGGGTTCTTTCTTAGATCAATGGTGATCATTTATCTTTTTGAACTATTCAATACGGGGAGGGAATGCTTCTTTCGGTCGGCAGGACCGCTACATGCAATCCTTTCAGTAACACACCCCCGACCAAGGCCTCTACTGTAGATAAGCGGATTTTTATTAGAATGTCATGTCAGCTAGCGATTGATGTAAAAGAAGTGTCAACTACATTGTCAGACAGAAAAACATGCAAGGAACGTTGAAAGCTGGGCGTGCAGTGAAAATCCCGATTAATGAATCGAAATTTGCTTAAAATCTACTATTTTTTTACTTAATATAAGTTTGTTCTTACGTATTACAGTTAAAACTCTTAATACTAAGTGAAGTTGCTTATCCTAAACTAAAAGTAAACTAAAAACAACACAAATAGTACGGCGTAGGAATCACAGGTTAGTTTTTTGTGCAATCAGTACGAAAGTGGAAAATCTACTAAAAATAAACTTATTTATACAGCCTTTATCCGTGAAATCTCCCCAAGACGACAGTAAACGTGTGACAAACTAAAACACACGTTAAAATCAGGTAATTTAATATTGTAATGTCCTAACACTAAACCTAACCTGAAATTTGTGCTTTATAGCATTCATCAATGGATCTTAAATTAAACGCAATAGCAAGAACACAGAAGAGATACTAAACGTAAGTAATACCTTTTTACCCTTCTTACACCCATAAGAAGGGTATAAATACCGCTTGGAAAACCGACTTTCGATCCGAGGCCCGCAGGGCCGAGTCACATATACCAATCAACTCAGCTCGACGAATTGAATTGTCTGTATGTGTGTGTGTGTGTGGTGTGTTAGTGGTGGTGGTAATGTGATATTAGTGTGATATTAGTGGTGGTGGTAATGTCGTGGTGGTGGTTACGGAAGAAGAACAGGATCCAAAGGACGTTTTTCGGAAGGATCGCGATATAGCACACAACTGTACGTTCTGCCAGGAGAGAGATAGTGATGAAATGGTTCAGTGCGACAAGTGTGACAGGTGGATCCATTTTGCGTGCGTTGGTGTTACGGAAGAAATTGCGGATAAGAGCTGGAAGAATCCCCCTTTCAGTCTGTGTGACCGTTTGTCGAAACGAACTTCGACAACAGCAATTTGCGTTGAAAGGAATCAAAGATCAGCTTCACACTTAAACTGCGCTCGTTTCAAGAGTCCTACTCAACGGAATGATCCGCACTGTTTCTTTATTCTTCTTTTCGGCAACACAAACGATCAATGCAATAGTCACCAGTTGGGTCTAGGATCTTTAATATGTTCTTATTCTTCTTTCCGGCAACACAAACGTTCAATGCAATAGTCACCAGTTGGGTCTAGGATCTTCAATATGTTCTTATTATTATTTTTTTCAATTCACAATTATCACCACAGTAAAAAAACGGCGTACCTGCACTACTTAATAATTTCGCGCTTTTGCGCTGTCACCAGAATGTATACGCTGAGCGGTCACGGCACTGGATTTCTTTTCTTTCGTAATTCCGACACTAGCAAAATCCATTAATTTTTCAATTATATTTACACTCTTTACACTCCTAGACTACTCTTAAATTATTACTGTGCGACTTCGCACCACAGACACCTGACCGGAGGGAAGAACAACCGACCGACGAACAACAACCACAACAAAACGCACGCCGGATTCCGCGGACAGACAGAACGGACACCACAACACAACACAAGTCCCGGCGTCAATCGCGGGTCTTTTAACTTGCCGTCGCAAGAACTCATTCTCCCGATCTGAAAAAAAAGAGAAAAGAGAAAAGCCAAACCGAGCGTCGTCCACTCTGGCTTTGTTAGTTCGGCCAACCAAGTGACTGCGACCTTGTTGGGGTATTCAGTCAGCGCTGCCGGGTGACACATACAAAAAGTTTAAACGAAAACATTTCTCCGGCATTGGAGCAAGAACGTTACATCACCGCGTCAACCAGCAACAAGCAGTAAGCATTCTCTCTGCATGCATCGCTTGTTTCTGGTTAACCGGCGACGGTCTATAAACATGAACGTGAAATCCACATCTGATGTAATCCACCTAATTGCGTGGAGTATCATGGGGAAATATAGGGGGTTCTTTCTTAGATCAATGGTGATCATTTATCTTTTTGAACTATTCAATACGGGGAGGGAATGCTTCTTTCGGTCGGCAGGACCGCTACATGCAAACCTTTCAGTAACACACCCCCGACCAAGGCCTCTACTGTAGATAAGCGGATTTTTATTAGAATGTCATGTCAGCTAGCGATTGATGTAAAAGAAGTGTCAACTACATTGTCAGACAGAAAAACATGCAAGGAACGTTGAAAGCTGGGCGTGCAGTGAAAATCCCGATTAATGAATCGAAATTTGCTTAAAATCTACTATTTTTTTACTTAATATAGGTTTGTTCTTACGTATTACAGTTAAAACTCTTAATACTAAGTGAAGTTGCTTATCCTAAACTAAAAGTAAACTAAAAACAACACAAATAGTACGGCGTAGGAATCACAGGTTAGTTTTTTGTGCAATCAGTACGAAAGTGGAAAATCTACTAAAAATAAACTTATTTATACAGCCTTTATCCGTGAAATCTCCCCAAGACGACAGTAAACGTGTGACAAACTAAAACACACGTTAAAATCAGGTAATTTAATATTGTAATGTCCTAACACTAAACCTAACCTGAAATTTGTGCTTTATAGCATTCATCAATGGATCTTAAATTAAACGCAATAGCAAGAACACAGAAGAGATACTAAACGTAAGTAATACCTTTTTACCCTTCTTACACCCATAAGAAGGGTATAAATACCGCTTGGAAAACCGACTTTCGATCCGAGGCCCGCAGGGCCGAGTCACATATACCAATCAACTCAGCTCGACGAATTGAATTGTCTGTATGTGTGTGTGTGTGTGTGTGTGTGTGTGTGTGTGTGTTTTCCTGGGCGAACCGGTTGAGTGCCGAGGTCGGTCCGGCGATTCCGGTTGGAGGGTGGCTTCCGGTTCGCTGGCGCCCCGACGACTCGAACCCGGTTGATTCGACGTAGTTTCTTGCGACTCAGCGTAGTCCCCGGCGGTGGAGCTAGCTTACTCCGACGGAGAGTTCTCCGGCGGTAGAATATCTCCCGAAACCGTTGTTCGCGTTGCGTATTCCTTCGATGTTGATTGGCAGGGTGTCGAAGTCGGTCCGGCGATTCCGGTTGGAGGATGGCTTCCGGTACGCTGGCGCTCCGACGACCCCAACCAGTGGTTTTCCACGGGCGCTGATTACTCAGATAGTCCCCGGCGGTGAATCTATCCTACTCCGACGAAGAGTTCCCCGGCGATGGAAGATCTTCCGAACCGATACTTCCCAGATCGGTGCCGAGGTCGGTCCTGCGATTCCGGTTGGAGGGTGACTTCCGGTTCACAGGTGCCCCGACGACCATTCACTGGTGCTTCTCGCGACATACTCGTCCTAGTCCCCGGCGGTGGAGCTAGCCTACTCCGACGGAGAGTTCCCCGGCGATGGAAGTTCTCCCGAACACGGTGGTTTGATCCCGACCAGTCAGGTGCCGAGGTCGGTTCGATGATTCCGGTTGGAGGGTGGCTTCCGGTTCACCGGCGCCCCGACGACCCAAGACCAGAGCGTTACGACTACTCGGACTAGTCCCCGACGGTGGATCTAGCCTACTCCGATCGCGATCCGATGCCCTTTGGTCTTCACGCCATTTCCGCTGCAGTGACGACAGGATCTGTCCCACAGCCCTGTTCACCGCATTCCAGGTGCTTTCTTCCCGACACATTCGTTCTACAATGTTGTCGGGGCTAAGACTTGTGGTACTCTCCGCTAACATCCCGTCTCGTGCTGCCCTGAATCTGGGACAGTGGAAAAGCACGTGCTCTGGTGTCTCCTCATTACTCGGGCATGCTGGGCAAAGGGGGGACTCTGCGTGCCCGAATCGATGCAGGTACTTCCGGAAACATCCGTGGCCTGACAAGAACTGTGTCAGGTGAAAGTTGACCTCCCCGTGTTTCCTATCCAACCAGGTTGAAACGTTCGGAATGAGCCGATGGGTCCATCTACCGTTTTCAGCGTTATCCCACTGCTGTTGCCACTTTCTTACGGTGTCAGCTCGGGCTCTTCTTCGGACTCCTGATATGCCTCTATCTCTATAGCACTCGTTTTCTTCCTCGAGTAGAAGATCTATGGGAATAGTTCCGGCTATCACGTAGACTGCTTCTGACGAAATTTGTACGGTACGCACTGCATACTCGCATGGCCATCAACCTGAACGTACTGTTCAGCCGAGATCTGTTCCTCCTTGTCTGTAGTGCCGTCACCCACACAGGCGCTGCGTATCGGAGCACCGATGTGGACACACTTGCCAGTAGTCGCTTCTTGCTACTGCTGATCGCTGAGTTGTTGGGCATGATCCGAGATAGTGCCGAAATCACCTTTGCAGCCCTTTCACACGCGTAGTCGACGTGACTATTAAAGTTTAGCCTATCGTCTAACATAACTCCCAGGTGTCTCACATTCCGCTTCGATTCGATGATGCACTCTCCGACCGAAATTCTCGCCTGTTGTACCGCCTTTCGGTTGCTTATCAGAACCATCTCGGTCTTGTGATGAGCTAGGGCCAGCTTTTTCCCCCGCATCCAGTTTTCGACAACATCTATCGCCTCCGTGGCGAGCACTTCTACTTCCTCCAATGATTCACCGATCACTAGGAGCGCCACGTCGTCCGCGAAACCGATAATCTTCACGCCCCTGGGGAGGCGCAGCTTCAGTACTTCGTCATACATAGCATTCCAGAGGGTCGGACCGAGAATGGATCCCTGGGGAACTCCCGCTGTTATGGTTTTACTTCTTCTCCCGTTGTCAGTATCGTAGATCAATGTCCGATTCTGAAAATAGCTGCTCATAATGCTACAGAGGTACTCGGGAACTCTCAGTTTGTGCAGCGCATCGGCGATTGCAACCCAACTAGCACTGTTGAACGCATTTTTCACGTCCAGCGTGATCACTCCGCAGTAGCGGTTACCTCTTCTCTTTTGATTTTGCGCCGTCTGCATTGCTTCCACGACCGTTCGGATGGCATCGACAGTGGATCTACCCCTCCGGAAGCCAAACTGCATATCGGACAGGCCGTGCTCTCCTTCCGTGTATTTTGTGAGCCTGTTGAGGATCACTCTTTCCAGCACTTTGCCGACAGTATCCAACAGGCAGATTGGCCTGTATGCTGAAGGATCTCCAGGAGGCTTCCCTGGTTTCGGCAGTAGCACAAGATTTTGGCGCTTCCATATGTCGGGGAAGTTGCCATCATTGATACACCTTTGAAACGTAATCCTAAATAGTTCCGGGTTCGTTAGGATTGCTGTTCGCACCGCTACGTTCGGGATACCGTCTGGTCCCGGAGCCTTCTTTGTTTTAAGAGCTTTTGCTATTGTTATCAGCTCCTCGTTGGTTATTCGAGCTTCCGCTTCCTGATCCTCCTGAGCACCGTACGGTGTGGGTGGCCAACCCGTCAGTTCGTGCTGCGGAAATAGCGCGTCTACAATGGCTTTCATCTTCTCCGGACACCTTTCCGGTGGTATAGCTGGTCCCCTTATTTTCGCCATGGCTACTCTGTAGGCGTCTCCCCACGGATTAGAATTGGCGTTCCGACAAAGCTCTTCTAGACATGCCTTTTTGCTGAGCTTGATTTCTCTGTTAAGTGCAGCTCTAGCTGCCGTAAAAGCTGGCCTGCGAACTGCTCTTTCAGCGTCGTTGCGGGCTCTCTGCATTCTCCTCCGAGCTCGGTGACAGTTCGCTCGTAGGTCGGCGATCTTCGAGTTCCACCAATAAGCTGGGGGCCGACTGTGTCTTGGCTTGCCCTCTCTCGGCATGGTTGCATCGCACGCGCGTGATAGTAGCGCAATCAGCTCGTCCACGCTGGGGTTAACTACAGCTTCCAGCCGCAGCGCTTCCGCGAACACGTCTTTGTTAAAATTCGCGATTTTCCACCTCCGCTCATTTACCTGCGCTCCGCCTGATACCACCTGTGGATCGCGCCCAATGCGATATCGGATTGCTTGATGGTCGCTGTGGGTATATCCCTCGTGCACTCTCCAATTTCTGATCAGTCCAGGGCTGCAGAAAGTAACGTCTATTATGGATTCTCGACCTACGGTAGGTGCTGATAGTACCTTCGTTGGCAAGATCGACGTTCAACTTGGCAAGCGCCTCTAGGAGGTTGCTCCCTCTTGGACTTGTAAGGCGGCTGCCCCATTCGATCGCCCAAGCATTTAAGTCACCGGCTATAACAGCAGGTCTACGATCCGTTAGCTCTTCAGTTAGCTTGTCCAGCATCTGGTTAAACTGCTCTATTGTCCATCTTGGAGGTGCATAGCAGCTGCAGATGAAAACGCCATTAATTTTGGCGATCATGCTGGCGTCGCTGGACCTTTAATCTTTGCCATCACGACTCGGTACGCGTCACCCCAGGGGTTTGCGTCGGCCTCTCGGCATAGCTCTTTGTGACAGTTCGACTTGCTCACGATTATCTCCTTTTTAAATGCGGCTCTGGCCTCCTGGAACGCTAACTTCCGCTCTTCCCTATCCGGGAGGTTTCTTGCCCTCTGGTAGCGTCTTCTGGCTCTTAGACAGGCAGCACGGAGAGTGCCGAGTGTCTCGTTCCACCAATGCGCAGGACGTCGTCTGTACCTTGGCTCCCGTTTCCGTGGCATTGTAGTGTCGCATGCCCTTGTAATCGCTCTTGTTAGCTCTACCGCATCTAGGTCTGGAGTGTCACTGTCCATACGGAGTGCCTCAACGAAGAGGTCCTTGTCGAAGGCCTTCGTCTTCCACTTTCGCTCGCATGTTCTGTTTCTCTGCATGGCCGTAGGGTTCCGTTGGCCAACGCTGTAGCAGATCGCCTGGTGATCACTGTGGGTGTACTCTTCGCTTACTTTCCAGTTCATGTTGCTTGCTAGCGATGGACTGCAGAAGGTAATGTCGATGATCGACTCCCGCCCGTCTTTCCTGAATGTGCTTACGGTGCCAACGTTGCACAGTTGTACCTCCAACCTCGCTAGTGCTTCCAGCAGGCTGTAACCTCTTGCGTTGGTTAGCTTGCTACCCCACTCCACGGCCCACGCATTAAAGTCTCCGCCGATCAGTACTGGCCTACGTCCAACCAGCTTGTCGGCTAACTCCTCCAGCATCCGGTCGAATTTCTCCGCTGTCCACCTTGGGGGTGCATAGCAGCTGCATATGAAGATACCGTTGATTTTGGCGATGACGAAACCTTCGTACGTGCTTGCAATCACTTCCTGAATAGGAAATCTTCCCATCACTTGTATAGCAGCCGTTCCCGTGCTATCTGACACCCAGTTGTTGTTACCGAGAGGAACTCGGTACGGCTCTGCAATAATCGCAACATCGCACTTTGCTTCCGTTGTTGACTGCCTCAACAGTTGCTGTGCGGTATCACAATGATTCAGGTTGATCTGCATTATCTCCATTACTGTTGACCTGCGATCGCCTTCTTATATGCAGGGCACTTGTATCCACCCGTCGAATGGACGTTTCCTTCTTCCGCTGTGCAGAGCATGCACTTTGGCGCTTGCGAGCAGTCCTTCGCAAAGTGTCCCTTCTCTCCGCATTTTCTGCATTGTTCAGATCTGTCTGGGCCTTTGCAGTTGGCCGACATGTGTCCAAAGCCCATGCACTTGAAGCATCTCAACACCCGTTTGCGGTCACTCCTTGCTATTCGGGCGGCGACCCTCAGCGGGCACACTGAACAACCAACTCGTACCTTGCCTACCTTCAACAATTTGCTAGCCGCAGGCACCGACAGTCGAATCATCGCTGTTTGTGTGCCTTGGTACCGTCAGACGGATCGTTAGAACCTCTTCTCCCAATTCGCATTGCGTCTTCAGTTCACGCCCAAGCTCCTCCACTGTTGTGATCTCGTCCAGGTATCGGCATTCGATCGTTGCTTCCTGGCACAAAGCTTTCACGTTCCCACCATCCCCGACGAGGTCGCCCAATGACTTGGCGAACTGCTCTCGGTAGGCAGAACTTTTAATCGCCGGATTCTTCTTCAGCTCAAAGAGCATATCTCCTTGCTGAGTGCGCCTGGTTCTCACCACGTTCTCACCCAGTTCCTTCAACTCCGGATCCTCTCGGACTTTCTTGAGGATTGCTGCGTACGACTGTTGGTCGTTTGCCTTGACCAGCAGGGCGTCTCCCATGTGTCTCTCTCGATGGGGCAGACGGCGTTCTTGCCTGTTCTCTTTGGATCTTCTTTCGTCTCGAGCCGGCTTTCTACCTTTTTCGATCCGATTATTCCCTTTCGTTTCCTCCTTTTTGGGCTGATTTTTCTTCTTCTCCTTGCGATTTTTGACGACGTTCCAATCGCTGTTGGCTCTCTCGTCGCTCAACTCCTCGCTACCTTGAACATTCTTTGTCTTCTTCGGGCGTTCCTCCTCGCCTGGTGTTTCTCTATCCCGCTTGTTCGAGTTCTTATTTCTGCGCCCTTTCGGCGTCTCCTGTAACTCTGTTGATGCTTCCACCGCCGCAATCTGCTCCAAAGCCAGCTTCAAAGCCTTTTCAGCAGTCTCAGCTCTCTTACGCAACGCTGTGTGCTCGCGGTCAGCTTCCAACACGGCATACCTGAGGCTCGACACCCTTTGCTTAATCTCAGTGTGCACGTTGTTACGGCCTTTTACGTATTCGTGCAGCTCGATGACCTTCCTGTTCAACTCCACCATTGACACCTTGGGCCTCGCAAGTTGTAGGCCTTCTTGAGTGGTGCTGCTGCTCGGTGTAGACACCGGGGGCCCTCCTTTAGTGCTACCGCTTGGTGTGGACATTTGACTCGTTACCCCTTTTGCTCCGAAGAGTCCATGTTGTCCACCTCGTGGCGTGCTGCTGTTATCGGTTGCCGCGATACTAAAAGTTTCTACCGGCGAACGTGTCAACCTACTGCTCCTTAGGAATGCGCTCGCATCCTTATCATCTGCTACCTCCGTTGTTGTGTGATTGTTGTTCTTCTCCATCTGGTTGGGTCCCCCCTCCAAGCCACTATCTTCGCCCGTCGTAAGTAGTTGCCATCGTGATCCCATGGTGATCTTTGCAAGCAGTGAGGCCATGCTAGGGTTGACACGGTCCTTTATGGGGAACCGTGTTCAGAGCCAGATCGGCATTAGTCAGGAATGTTCAACTGAGCCTACTTCCACCGGCTAAGGTGCCGAGTTCGGAACGTACTTGGAGGCCTGCCAAGGTTTTAACGGGACGGGGGCAACCATACCATTAGCCCACTCGCCGTTTCGGAAAGGTGTCACCCATTCTTACTAGGGTAGTGGAATAGTACGGTTGTCAGCTCTGTAGCGTTTGGTAGTATATACGTATTCCTTGCTCGTGTCCATGTCCATGTGCTGCCAGTTTGCCATAATTAGGGTCTTACTGGCGTCGATCCTAATGTGCCGGTTGGCACGCCGGGTGTTTGGGCTAAGGCACTTTGGAAGCGGTACCAGGTCGCTTGTACGGAGTTGCTTGCAGATGTGTGGCTTTTTATGGGAATCCAACAGAGCCCACTGTTGAACCCCCGCCACATCCTAGGCATCCTCCTCTTGAGCTGTCTGGAGACCAGAAGCCCGGTCACTCCCCGAAGGAAGCGCCAAAGGTGGTAATTCACACGGGTGTGTGAACGGTTTTCGCTTCGGGAAGACTCCCAAGCTTCCACCCGACTCGCAGAAGGGGGGGTTCGTCAGGCCCCTGGACTCCTGTCCCTGCTGCCCCTATGTGTGTGTGTGTGTGTTTGTGTGTGTGTGTGTGTGTGTGTTTTTTTTCTCCTCCCAACCTCCCAAGCAGAGAAAACCGATTGGAAAAACTCTGCTACACCTTGACGCCTCGATCCCCCTGGTACCACTGATATGCGACTGCTTCAGGGGGGGCAATGCGCTCATGCGCTCTTCTGCTATTGTGCTCATGCACTTTTTGTCGCTTCTAAATTTGTTATTCTAGTCATTCTCGTTTTCGTACCTAACCTATCGCCATTCAGCGACACAGTTAGTACAAACATACACCAAATTTGTTATTCGAAAATTAAATTTGTTATTCTAGTCGTTCTCGTGTTCGTACCAAACCTATCGCCATTCAGCGACACAGTTAGCACAAACATACACCAAATTTGTTATTCTAATACCACCAGCAAGTACTTCGGATCATACTGAGTTTCTCCGAGGAACGGTGCCGTTTTAGCACTCCAGTTTTTCGCGCACGACTCGGATAGTTCCCGACGGTGGATCTACCCTACGCCGACAAAGACTTCCCCGGCAGTGGAACATCTTCCGAAACCGTTTCTTCCCGGACAGGTGCCGAGGTCTCTCCTGCGATTCCGGTTGGAGACTGGCTTCCGGTTCACAGGCGCCCCGACGACCAAGTTCCGGTGCTTCTCCGCGATATACTCGGTCTAGTCCCCGGCGGTGGACGGACCTAGCCTACTCCGACAGAGAAAGACCCCGACGGTGGAAGTTCTCTCGACACCGATGTTTTCATCCCGACCAGTAAGGTGCCGAAGTCGATCCGGCGATTCCGGTTGGTGGTAGACTTCCGGTTCACCGGCGCTCCGACGACCAAAAACCGGTACTACGCAACGGACGACTCAGCCATGTCCCCGGCGGTGGATCAAGCCTACCCGATCGCGTTCCGGCGCTCTCTGGTCTTCGCGCCACTTCCTTTGCAGCGCGGACAGCATCCTCGTTACTGCTCTGTCGACAGCGTTCCACGTAGCTTCGTCGCGACACATTTCTTCGACAATGTTGTCGACTGTCAGGCCGCGCATATCCCTGCGCATCGCCGAGAACCTAGGGCATTCGAAGACGACGTGCGCCGGTGTTTCCTCCACGTTCACACACTCCGGACACAGAGGGGAAGACGCGTGACCGAATCGAAACAGGTACTTCCGGAAACAGCCGTGCCCGGACAGAAACTGCGTCAGATGGAAGTTCACCTCCCCATGCTTCCTGTTCACCCACGCCGACACATTTGGGATCAGTCGGTGGGTCCACCTTCCGTTCGCCGCATTGTCCCACTCTTGTTGCCACTTCACTAGCGAGTCCATTCTAGCAGCTGCTCTCGCATTCCTTACGTTACTCCGCCGATAGCACTCGACGTCTTCCTCTAGGGTGATGCAGATGGGCATCATCCCAGCGATAACGCATACAGCCTCCGACGAGATTGTTCTGTAGGCACTCGCGACTCTCATAGCCATGAGCCGGAACACACTACCCAGTCTTCCACGGTTTCTCTTCGTTTTTAGCGCCAGAGCCCAGGCTGGCACTCCATACCTAAGTATTGAGGTTGCAACATTTGCCAAGAGGCGCCTCCTACTTCTTCTTGGACCGCCCGCGTTTGGCATAATCCTCGCTACTGTGTTAACCGCCTTCGCCGCCTTTTCGCAGGCGTAGTCAACGTGCGCGTTAAAGTTTAAGCGGTAGTCGACCATCACGCCCAGGTGCTTCAACGCGCGCTGCGATGAAATTCTCTCCTCTCCGATCGTGATCTCCAACCTTTGCACTGCTTTGCGGTTACTGACTACGAGCACTTCTGTCTTGTGATGGGCTATCTGCAGCTTCACTCCATTCATCCATCTTTCCACAGTGTCGATTGCCTCCGATACCAGCACTTCGACTTCATCGATTGATTCGCCAGATACCGGTAATACAACGTCGTCTGCGAACCCCACGATAATGACACCTGCCGGAAGCTTCAGTGTTAACACACCGTTGTACATTGCGTTCCAGAGCGTAGGGCCAAGTATTGACCCTTGTGGAACACCTGCTGTCACTCTGAACGACCTCTGCCCTACGTTGGTTTCGTACACAAGGACTATATTCTGGAAGTAGTTCCTTATAATCCTACACAGATAGTCGGGGACCCGCATATTATGCAGGGCTACGGCGATAACTTCCCAACTGGCGCTGTTAAACGCGTTTTTAACGTCTATCGTTACCACGGCGCAGTAGCGATCTCCTCTCCGCTCTTGTAAGGATGCCCTTTCCGCCATCTCAACGACGGTCCGAATTGCGTCAACCGTCGATTTTCCCTTGCGGAAGCCGAACTGCATCGTGGACAGCCCTCTAACACTTTCGGTATACTCGGTCAGCCTGTTAAGGATAATCCTCTCCAGAAGTTTTCCGAGCGTATCCAACAGACAGATCGGCCTGTACGATGCTGGATCTCCCGGCTGCTTTCCTGGTTTTGGCAGCAGCACTAGTTTTTGGACCTTCCATATATCCGGAGATGCCTTTCTCCAGGCATTTCTGCAACACTGACCTGAACATATCGGGATACTCCAGGATCGCTGCTTTCAACGCCACGTTGGGGATTCCATCCGGACCGGGAGCCTTCTTCACCTTCAATGCTTTCGCCACGGCAACGAGCTCGTCGTTGGAGACCAGTCGGTTTACGTTAAATTCCGCATCGCCCTCGCTGTACGGCGTAGGTGGCCACGTTGTTGTATCGTGTTTTGGAAACAAACCCTCCACGATACCCTTCAGTTTGTCTGGGCACATTTCGACTGGCGTCATTATTGGGCCCTTCAGCTTTGCCATTATGATGCGGTGTGTGTGTGTGTGTGTGTGTGTGTGTGTGTGTGTGTGTGTGTGTGTGTGTGTGTGTGTGTGTGTGTGTGTGTGTGTGTGCGCGTGTGTGTGTGTGTGTGTGTGTGTGTGTGTGTGTGTGTGTGTGTGTGTGTGTGTTACAAAAAATGTCACTCACGGTTCTCAGCCGTCTGTTGACCGATTTGAGTTCTCTTGGAAGCAAATGAAAGCTACTACATCCTAGTGGAACGCTATTGAATTTTATTTTAATTGGACGTTCGGTTACCGAGATATCTTTCAAAGAGTGCTAGGGAGTAGTACAACTTAATTATTTTAGATATTTTTGACAAAGTGTATCACCATAAATTTCTCAGCCGTCTATCAACCGATTTGGATTCTTAAGGCCCCAAATGAAAGCTACTACATCCTAGTAGAACGCTTTTGAATTTTATTTTGATTGGACGTTCGGTTACCGAGATATCTTTCAAAGAGTGCTAGGGAGTAGTACAACTTAATTATTTTAGATATTTTTGACAAAGCATAAATTTCTCAGCCGTCTATCAACCGATTCGGGTTCTCAAGGACAAGGCCCGAAACGAAAGCTACTGCATCCTAGAAGAACGCTTTTGAATTTCATTCCGATTGGACATTTTGTAACCGAGATATCTTTCGGGGAGTACTTTGGAGTAATACAACTTAACTTTTTAAGAGGTCTTTGACAAAATGCTTCATAATAAATGAATCAGCCGTGTGTCAATCGATTTAAGTTCTCTCAGCATCAAATAGAAGCTACAGCATCCTAGTAGTATGCTATTAAATTTCATGCCGTTTGGACATTTTGTTTCCGAGATATCTTTCCACGAGTACTAAGGAGTAATGAAATTTACGCTTTTGAGAGATTTTTGATAAAATGTATCATAATAAATTTCTCAGTCGTCTGTCAACAGATTTTTTTATGATCATATTTGGTTTCACAAGTTAGTTATACATGAAAATGCAATTGCTACAAATACAGAAAAACTACTTTCTCTTTGTAATATTTGAGCTTAATAAACAGTAGAAAAAATATCATGGAATGTATGTAGGAAAAGCCTTTTTCCCCTTCTTACACCCATAAGAAGGGTATAATTATCGCTCGGAAAACCGACTTTCGATCCGAGGCCCGGAGGGCCGAGTCTCATATACCAATGATCTCAGCTCGACGAACTCAGCAAATGTCTGTATGTGTGTGTGTGTGTTATTTCGATTAGACATTTGATTACTGAGATATCTTACGAACACGGAACTACAAATCAACCCAAATTTAAGTTGTTTTGACGCAATCCCGGTCTTCCGTGGAATAACTCAAATTTGCGTCAAACAGCGAAAGCGGTGAGTGAGTAGTTCTCGTTTGAGAGCGGCAAAAAAAATAACCCACTGGTAAGTTATTTTCACCCAACGGAGGCCTCAAATGACGCAAATTTGGGTTAACTCAAGAAACCCCAAATTTGGCTTCTTCCACGGAAGAGCAGCGGATGCGTCGGTGCTTCTCTCTTTGTTTTCGACAACATTGCGGTGGGGCGAGGGAGAAAACAACCCAACTTTGAGTTAAAACTAAAAGCAGTTTAGCCAAATTTGAGTTTTTAAAACTTATTCTTTGGGTTTTAATATTTTTCGGTGAAGAGTATTTAAAAAAAAAATATTATTATATTCACTTGTTATCTTGTGATGAAGTGTATACTAGCAGGTTATTGTTTTCAAAAAAATATAAATAACAAATTACAAATACACAGGAATTCTATGAAAACTAACAATATGTTAAATGAAAGCTTTGAATTTATACATTGTGGGAAAATGCAAGAACCAAGCCAAAATAACTAGCTAATGCCAAAACTGATTAACTTAGTAGATATATCGTTTTTGTCCTTTCTACACCATAACCATAAATACTAAGTACTTCGGAGCTAAATTAATCGACTGATTAAGGGATATTAGACAAAGTGTATCTCGCTGATTTTCTTCCCCATTTGTTAATCGATTCAAGATCTTTTGGCAGTTAACAAAAGATACAATATTCCAGAATATGTAAAAAATTTCATACAAGATTCTAGAAGGTGTCTGGCATTTCTGGTAGTTTAGTCCATGGTCTATGATGCTATTTTGGAAACCAATCCACGAAATGCCAAATCCACAGTATTTTCCAGAACTTTTGGTCAATTACACAAAATAAATATGTTAAATAAAAATAATACAACACTAATTTTAATAAGTGCAAGAAGGATTCTGTTCACCATAGGTGGATTAAATCGGGTTTTTTATATCCCTTTCGGGACGGAGCTCAAAATACTGAAATTTCCATACAAATTGCTCAAATTTGGCTCTCCAGAACTATCAGATATTTCAATATAACAACACTTTTTCTTTGACATTTGCAAGAACTACTCGTTAACTTTCGATTCCTAGCTTTATTCACCTAGATAAATCGAAAATTAAAAATTTGCGACAGATAAAAGTTTTTCATGTTTTACAATTTTTGTTCACTTTTTGTTTAACTTGTTCTGGTGAATCTCACACATAACATAAACAAAAGTTTGTTTGCACACATGCAAGTATACCAATGGCTCAATATACAAAACAATTTACATCAAGTAATGAAATTTACGCTTTTGAGAGATTTTTGATAAAATGTATCATAATAAATTTCTCAGTCGTCTGTCAACAGATTTTTTTATGATCATATTTTGTTTCACAAGTTAGTTATACATGAAAATGCAATTGCTACAAATACAGAAAAACTACTTTCTCTTTGTAATATTTGAGCTTAATAAACAGTAGCAAAAATATCATGGAATGTATGTAGGAAAAGCCTTTTTCCCCTTCTTACACCCATAAGAAGGGTATAATTATAGCTCGGAAAACCGACTTTCGATCCGAGGCCCGGAGGGCCGAGTCTCATATACCAATGATCTCAGCTCGACGAACTCAGCAAATGTCTGTATGTGTGTGTGTGTTATTTCGATTAGACATTTGATTACTGAGATATCTTACGAACACGGAACTACAAATCAACCCAAATTTAAGTTGTTTTGACGCAATCCCGGTCTTCCGTGGAATAACTCAAATTTGCGTCAAACAGCGAAAGTGGTGAGTGAGTAGTTCTCGTTTGAGAGCGGCAAAAAAAATAACCCACTGGTAAGTTATTTTCACCCAACGGAGTGAAATTTGGGTTAAATCAAGAAAACCCAAATTTGGCTTCTTCCACGGAAGAGCAGCGGAAGAGTATTTAAAAAAAATATTATTATATTCACTTGTTATCTTGTGATAAAGTGTATACTAGCAGGTTATTGTTTTCAAAAAAAATATAAATAACAAATTACAAATACACAGGAATTCTATGAAAACTAACAATATGTTAAATGAAAGCTTTGAATTTATACATTCTGGGAAAATGCAAGAACCAAGCCAAAATAACTAGCTAATGCCAAAACTGATTAACTTAGTAGATATATCGTTTTTGTCCTTTCTACACCATAACCATAAATACTAAGTACTTCGGAGCTAAATTAATCGACTGATTAAGGGATATTAGACAAAGTGTATCTCGCTGATTTTCTTCCCCATTTGTTAATCGATTCAAGATCTTTTGGCAGTTAACAAAAGATACAATATTCCAGAATATGTAAAAAATTTCATACAAGATTCTAGAAGGTGTCTGACATTTCTGGTAGTTTAGTCCATGGTCTATGATGCTATTTTGGAAACCAATCCACGAAATGCCAAATCCACAGTATTTTCCAGAACTTTTGGTCAATTACACAAAATAAATATGTTAAATAAAAATAATACAACACTAATTTTAATAAGTGCAAAAAGGATTCTGTTCACCATAGGTGGATTAAATCGGGTTTTTTATATCCCTTTCGGGACGGAGCTCAAAATACTGAAATTTCCATTTCCATTTGCAAGAACTACTCGTTAACTTTCGATTCCTAGCTTTATTCACCTAGATAAATCGAAAATTAAGAATTTGCGACAGATAAAAGTTTTTCATGTTTTACAATTTTTGTTCACTTTTTGTTTAACTTGTTATAGTGAATCTCACACATAACATAAACAAAAGTTTGTTTGCACACATGCAAGTATACCAATGGCTCAATATACAAAACAATTTACATCAAGTTAACCAAAGACTAACTAGTTGAAAAAATACGCAAATCTGTTATTGCTCAGCAGCACAATTGTGCTGGTTCGTCACGAAAGGGATATCGAAATTGAATTAAACTCATGCAAAGAACCAAACCTAAAACTATTATGTACAACATAAAGCAAAAAAATGTACAACACTTGCCTGTTATCATCTACTCCATAGGAATTTTTTGACGTTGGTTCAAATAAACTTCGTTCAGAAAATTTTACATCTGTCTCTTTTCGTTACAATTGCAACAACAACTGCTATAACCAGATTTGAATAAGTTGGCCCATCCGGATCCCCGTGATAAGTTCCGCGGGGCCTCATTGGGGACACTTCTGATTTTCAACCGTGCGACATATCAATCTTCATGATTTCGAATGACTGAGTCTGAAACGATAGACTGAAGTATGTATCAACTAATATGGCCACCCCGGGACATACAGCACAGGTTCCACGGGGGTGTCATCGGGGACATTTCTGGTTTCCAACCAAAACATGCGGAGCGACGTATCAATCTTCATGATTTCGAAAGAATGGGATAGAAAAAAAATGACTTAAGTATGTATCAACTGATATGGTCGCTCCGTAACACCTGGAGCAGGTTCTGCTGGGGCCTTTAAAACACCCATTTGGCAAAACAGACCACTTCCCCAACCCCTGATCCCAGTACAATCCGGAATATCTCCGGAATGGTTTCGGATACTACATGGCCACTTGAAAGTAATTAATAAGCCCCAATTTATGATTGTTCAAGGGAGACTTCAAAAAAAAAATCGGAGGAAAATTGACGAAATGCCAGCATTTTGAAAATGAGTTATCGGGGGTCGGGTACGTGAAGGTTAATTGTATCTCCAAAACTGTGGTTGTGCGAAGTATATATCTTCGCAGTTTCCCACATTCTACATTCAATGATATCTACAGTACATTCTTCCAACACAGTCTTTTCAAGCATATGTCGCATGTTTCTTTAAACCTTTATTTGAAGGCTCATGCGCCTTTGGAAAAAAGGAGCCAATTTCATTTGAAATAAATTTTACATTTTTAGGGAATTCTTCCTTTATAGTATGTTAGTTTTGGGGAACCGTTAAACTCGCCGTTTGGTCAAGGTTAGAGAGAACAATTTTTTTTAAGGAAAGGGATTAAGGGGGCTCTCCGTTGATATTCAGCTAACGACAACCAGTAACGATACAAGGATTTCGAGAAGAAAAAAAGGTTGACAATCAAAACGACAAGAGGGAGGTCGCTAGACTTTAATCAATGGTTACTAATTTATATTGTCACAAAAAGTAATGCAACGCCATTTTCGTGATGCATTTTACATTTTTTCAATTTTCAATAAGAACAAAATATGTTTGTCGTCATAAAAGTGAGTTATACGGTGATAATGGGGTAAAGAAGGAAGCCTAACCATCACTTCAGGATCTTCAAGTTTTGAATGTTGTGTGATTCTATAAACTATTTTTATGCAATTCAGTGTCATAATTTCTATTTTATATAACTCACTTTGGTATCATAATGGCCAACTTTTCCGAACTGATTCATAATGCAACTGAAATTAGTTGCATAATGAAAAATATTTGCATAATGTTCATAATGCAACTCATTTGAGTTGCATTATGAACATTATGCAACTTAAATGAGTTGGATAATAAAAAATCATTTCATAAAATTTTGTATGGAACTCAATGCAAAATTCGATTTTTTCAGCACTCTTCGTATTTATCCAACTCGGCAAGCCTCGTTGGATGTATGAATGTACGACTCGTGCTGAAAAAATCAACTTTTTGCAACTCGTTACATAAATAACTATATCATCATGGTGGTAACTCATAGCACATGTACATGTTAAAAAGGTTATGACACATTCTACCGTGACGATACATCGTTTTGACGCATTCGTAGTCAGCTTTTCCATTTGATTGAAGCGTTGTTTATTTTGTTTCATATTTTTGTATTTTTTGTTAGAAGTGAGCACCCATGAAAACAAAAAGAACGGAATCAATCGGTGCCGTAATCGCTTGTTTTCGAATAAGATGAATATGGGAACGTGAGATTAATGATGGCACACGTACCCTATCTCAGGACCCCGATTACTTGGAAAGACGGTTTCTTCGGCAAAATTTGGTGAGTCAAGAACTTGCAGTGGGTTTACTATTTGATGCGAGATTTCTATTTTCCATTTGCAAGTTTCCATTTTGCAAAAGCTGGCAAATGATTAGAATTTCTCAAAAAGTATTCTACAAACCTTTTTCACTTTGGACATATTGTATTCGAATCAAATGGTAATTAAAGACCAACATATTACTCATAAATGTTCAAAAATTGATTTGATTTGTTTCACTTGGTCTCAAGATACAAAAGTTAATAAAACGACAGTCAAAAAGATGTATTCTGCTTGAAGTACTCCATCTTCGTGTAGAGCTAACTAATCAAGTTCAAATTTGTAGCATTTACAGATAACAAGATGAGGAACTATCAGTCAAAATTTGAGAATTTTGAAAGTTACGGCTTGTTGATTGTTTTCAAGATAATTAATGAATTTATTATTAATTAATTTATTATTTTGTCGGCTTTTCGGGCCCGTATGAAGTTGATCACCAATATTAACTTCTTTTCCCGATCAGCCTAGATAGCTGTGTAGTGTCGGTAGCGGTAAGTTCAACTGGCTAAGAATAGCACTACGGACCGCCTGTTCCAGTGGTAGGAATCCACTAATCATACTTACCTTACTTACCTTACCGGTCAGGCTAAGGCCAGGGTGGCCTCTGCTGTACATAGTAGCCGCCTCCATTCCACTCGGTCCATGGCTGTTTGCCTCCAGTTCCGCACTCTGCGTAGGGTCCGCAGATCGTCCTCCACTTGGTCGACCCACCTAGCTCGCTGCGCTCCACGTCTTCTTGTACCGGTCGGATGACTCTCGAGAACCATTTTAGTCGGGTTGCTATCCGACATCCTGATGACGTGACCCGCCCACCGTAGCCTCCCGATTTTCGCGGTATGGACGATGGTTAGTTCTCCCAGCAGCTGATGCAGCTCGTGGTTCATTCGCCTTCTCCAAGTCTCGTCTTCCATCTGCACTCCGCCGTAGATGGTACGCAACACCTTCCGTTCGAAAACTCCAAGGGCGCGTTGGTCCTCTGCACGTAGGGTCCATGTTTCGTGCCCATAGAGGACGACCGGTCTAATCAACGTTTTGTAGATAGTTAACTTCGTGTTACGGCGAACTTTATTCGATCGTAGAGTTCTGCGAAGTCCAAAGTAGGCACGATTTCCTGCCACAATGCGCCTCTGAATTTCTCTGCTGGTGTCGTTGTCGTCGGTCACCAGTGAGCCCAAGTACACGAATTCTTCAACCGCCTCGATTTCATCACCGTCGATATGAATTCGGGGTGGCGGGCGCGGTGATTCCTCCCTGGAGCCCTTTGCCATCATGTACTTTGTCTTCGACACATTAATGACTAATCCGATTCGCCTGGCTTCACTCTTTAGTCGGATGTACGTTTCCGCCATCGTCTCAAATTTACGAGCAATAATATCAATATCATCGGCGAAACCAAGCAGCTGAACGGACTTCGTGAAAATCGTCCCACTCGTGTTTATCCCCGCTCTTCTTATTACACCCTCCAAAGCAATGTTGAACAGCAAGCATGAAAGACCATCACCTTGCCGTAACCCTCTGCGAGATTCGAAGGGACTCGAGAGTGTCCCTGATACTCGGACTACGCACATCATTTGATCCATCGTCGCCTTGATCAACCGTATCAGTTTATCCGGGAATCCGTATTCGTGCATAATCTGCCATAGCTGTTCTCGATCGATTGTATCATACGCCGATTTGAAATCGATGAACAAGTGATTGTATTCGCGGCGTTTCTGCAACACCTGGCGGATGGCGAACATCTGGTCCGTTGTAGCGCGTTCACCCATAAATCCAGCCTGATATTGCCCCACGAACTCTCTTGCAATCGGTGATAGACGGCGGCATAAAATTTGAGAGAGTATCTTGTAGGCAGCGCTCAGTAGTGTGATCGCGCGGTAGTTCCCGCAATCCAACTTGTCGCCTTTTTTGTAGATGGGACACACGATACCTTCCATCCATTCCTCCGGTAATACTTCCTCCTCCCAAATCTTGGTAATGACCCAGTGTAGTGCTCTCACCAGTGCTTCTCCACCGTATTTTAGAAGCTCGCTTGGTAGTTGATCTGCTCCAGTGGCTTTGTTGTTTTTCATCCAGCCAACCTCCTCCTCAATCTCTTGAAGGTCAGGGGCCGGAAGTCTTTCGTCCTGTGCACATACTCCTAGATCTGTTACCACGCCACCTCCGGTACTTGCAATGTCGCCATTGAGGTGCTCATCGTAATGCTGCCGCCACCTCTCTACCACCTCACGCTCGCTCGTGAGAATATTCCCGTGATTATCTCGGCACATGTCGGCTTGTGGCACAAAGCCTCTGCGCGACCGGTTCAGCTTCTCGTAGAACTTTCGTGTGTCCTTAGCGCGGTACAGCTCTTCCATCGCTTCGCGATCTCGTTCTTCCTGCTGGCGCTTCTTCATCCGGAAGACTGAGTTCTGCCTGTTCCGCGCCTGTTTGTAACGTGCCTCATTCGCTCTCGTACGGTGTTGCAGCATTCTCGCCCATGCTGCATTCTTCTCGTTTTTCAACTGTTCACATTCGCCGTCGTACCAGTCGTTTCTGTGATTCGGAGTCGCGAAGCCTAGTGCTGTAGCCGAGGTACTACCTATGGCGGATCGGATGTCCCTCCAGCCATCTTCAAGTGTAGCTGCGCCAAGCTGCTCTTCCGTTGGTAGGGCCACTGCTAACTGCTGCGCGTAGTCTTGAGCCACTTCTACGTTACGCAGCTGCTCGATGTTGAGTCGCGGCGTTCGACTTCGACGCGTGGTGATAACTGTCGAAAGTTTTGAGCGCATGCATACAGCGACTAAGTAGTGATCCGAATCTATATTCGCACTGCGGTATGTGCGGACATTGGTTATATCCGAGAAGAATTTACCGTCGATTAGAACGTGGTCGATTTGGTTTTCTGTTTGTTGGTCGGGTGACCTCCAGGTGGCTTTGTGGATATCTTTGCGGGGGAAGAAGGTGCTTCGGACTACCATACCACGGGAGGCTGCAAAGTTTACGCATCGCTGGCCGTTTTCATTCGATACGGCGTGCAGGCTGTTTCGCCCGATTACCGGTCTGTACATTTCCTCCCTTCCTACCTGCGCGTTCATGTCGCCGACAACGATTTTCACGTCACGCGGCGAGCAACCATCGTATGTTTGCTCTAACTGCGCGTAGAACGCTTCTTTCTCGTCATCGGGTCTCCCTTCGTGTGGGCAGTGGACGTTGATGATGCTGTAGTTGAAGAAACGGCCCTTAACTCTCAACATGCACATCCTTGCGTTGATCGGCTGCCACCCGATCACACGTTGTTGCATCTTGCCCAACACTATAAATCCTGTTCCCAGTTCATTGGTGGTGCCACAGCTTTGGTAGAAGGTAGCCGCTCGATGCCCGCTTTTCCACACTTTCTGTCCAGTCCAACAAAGTTCCTGCAACGCCACGATGTCGAAGTTGCGGGGATGTAGTTCGTCGTAGATTATCCTGTCACATCCTGCGAAACCTAGTGACTTGCAATTCCATGTTCCAAGTTTCCAATCGTAGTCCTTATTTCGTCGCGTGGGTCTTTGCCGATTGTATCGAGTCGTATTTTCTCCTATGTTATTCGCAATGGGGATTTTTACGGGTGGCTTATTGGGCCTACGCCAACACTCCTGTCTCGCCGGAGGGCCATCGTGCCAGTTCTGTTTAACGTCCCAACCAACACTGGGACGACCACGCTGATGGGGCTACCACCTTGGATCTAGCTGGGCGTGGTGCAGCGTTTCTTACTCAGCCGCTGGATGCCAGAACAGACGCTGTTTGAGCCGCACCTCCTTGGTGAACAGACACTCGGATCATACTTCCTCAATCTAGCTGAAGTCAGAAGGACAACAGTGCCCAGGCTGCACTACCAGCTAAGCACACAACTCTTAGCTGGCGGTCTTTGTCATCGCTTGACCCGTGGAAGCATGAGGAAGGAACTTGTGAGGACCAGAGCTATATTGGATGCTCTCCTTATCGACTCACCGTTTTGCAGCCCAATCCACTAATCAGGTGACCCCTAATTCATGGTGTTATGCGGCTTTACGCTTACCGTGCCTAGGAATGGATGGTTAGGGGGGTCTTATAACAACCTAATCGCAAACGGAGCCTGTGGAGTACCAGGGCACCCTCCACAGTATTTGCCTTTACTGTGCTAACCGGAGCAATAGCGCGATGGACCTTGTGTTTCTCCGAGACAATCAGCTGCCCTTCTTCAATCTCATACTTGAGGCTCAATAAGGGCGGGATTATGAACATGTTATTAATTAGTTTAGATTTTCACCTATATGGTTTCGCATTATGCGTTTTACACAGTGTATTCTGTGCATCCTCGCCTTTGGCGCACTCCAATCGATACCGATCTGGCTTTATTGTTGCTGCTCTTTTTTGTGCTGTGATTGTTAAGAGTTTAATTTTGCCTAGTTTGGGTAGTGGCTACGGTTAGGATAGCTCAGATCAATCTTCAGCACAAAAGAACAGCAACGATCAATCTTTGTAGACTTATGCAAAATGGTACAGCCCAAGTGGCGTTAGTCCAAGAACCTTACTTTCGTAAGGGGAATTTCTATTTAGGAAACCTTGTGAATCCGGTGTTTGCTACTTTCAGTAAAAATGAAATGCAAACTCACGTGTCATGCCTCGAGCATGTGTGCTTGTCAACAACGCAATCGTTGCTACACTCATCTCTGAACTAACTACCAGAGATGTATGTGCTATCACAATAGATGTATCTGTTGGAAACCTCAACAGGAAATACGTTTATTGTTCGGTTTATTTACCGCATGATGAACCATCCCCTACGGATGCTTTCAAGCAAGTCATTGCATACTGCACTTCAAAAGGCCTTCCGCTAATTGTTGGTAGTGATGCTAATGCTCACCATATAATCTGGGGCAGCTCAGACATCAATTTGAGAGGCTCCAGTTTGATGGAATACTTAAGTAGTACAGATCTTGGATTACTTAACATAGGCAACCGCCCAACCTTCATGGTATCTGGTAGAGAGGAAGTGTTAGACATAACGCTTTGCTCTAGCAGAATTAGTCATGAGCTGACCAATTGGCATGTGTCAGATGAAGAATCTTTATCTGACCATCGTTACATCTTGTTTGAACATGTGAATGTTACTTCGCAAACTTTGCGTTTCAGGAATCCCCGGTCAACCAACTGGGATCTCTTTAACGATTTGGTTGCAGCCAAATTTCATGGATACTCACCATCAATTGACACTCCAAGTGATTTAGATGATGCCGTTGATACTACAACGGCCTTCATCATGGAAGCTTTTGAAGAAGCCTGCCCTCTGCGGTCTGTGAAGACCACAAGACGAACCCCTTGGTGGAACTCCGATCTGGCGAAGCTCAGGAAACAATGTAGAAAGAGTTGGAACAGACGACGTTCGGCTGGATCGGAGGCTTTCAGGTCGGCTCGCAAGGCCTACCAGAAAGCTCTTCGGTCTGCTGAACGATCCGGCTGGAAAAACCTTTGTACAAATGTTTCCAGTCTGAGTGAAGCCAGTCGATTGAACAAAATCCTTGCAAAATCTAAGGATTTCCGGGTGAACGAACTTCGTTTGCCAAATGGTGATTTCACTTCCTCTGATGAGGAAGTTTTAGAATGTTTATTCAGTACACACTTCCCCGGATGTGTGGATATTACATCTTCGGATGAACCTGATGTCTTTTCTTGTAGTTATGATTCTTTAGCTTCGGCTCGGAGTATTGTAACTTTAGAATCGATTGAATGGGCACTTAATAGCTTTGCTCCTCTCAAATCTCCTGGGGCAGATGGGATTTATCCTATTTTGCTTCAGAAGGGATTTGATCATTTCAAACATGTTTTGAAACAACTACTTGTTTGCAGTTTTGCTACAGGGTATATTCACAAATCCTGGCGGGATATTACTGTGAAGTTTATTCCGAAAGTGGGTCGCGCGTCGTATGAAGAAGCAAAGAGCTTCAGACCTATCAGTTTGACCTCTTTTCTTCTGAAATGCTTAGAACGCATTGTGGATCATCACATCCGTGATGTTTATCTGGCCAATGTGCCTCTTCATGTGAACCAACATGCTTACCAATCTGGAAAGTCCACTGTGACTCTTTTACACAAAGTTGTTTACGATATCGAGAAGGCATTCGCTCAAAAGCAATCATGCTTGGGTGTTTTCTTAGATATCGAGGGTGCCTTTGACAACGTGCCTTTCGATGCCATATTGGAAGCCGCACGGGGTCATGGTATATCTCCAATGATTTCCAATTGGATTCACCAAATGCTCAAAAATCGGCATCTCTTCTCGACATAGCGTCAATCGGCGATTAGGAAATTGAGTGTTTGTGGATGCCCCCAAGGGGGAGTCTTATCACCACTTTTATGGAATCTCGTAGCAGATACGCTATTGAGGCAACTCAATAATAGCGGTTTTCCTACTTATGGTTTTGCCGACGACTACCCAACATTGTTAGTCGGTATGTGCATCAGCACCCTTTTCGACCTGATGCAAAACGCGCTTCAGGTAGTTGAGGGTTGGTGTAAATCCGAGTAAAACATCTATTGTTCTTTTCACGGAAAAGCGAAACCGTAATGGTGTTCGAACTTTACGTCTCTTTGATTCTGAAATCAATGTGACTGAACAGGTAAAGTACGTTGGAGTCATTCTTGATTCCAAGCTTTCCTGGACACCTCATGTTGAGTTCAGAATCAAGAATGCTTGTATGGAACCTTTGGTACAACTTGGGGTCTAAAACCCAAGTATATCAAATGGATCTACACAACTGTTGTTCGGCCAATATTGGCCTATGGATGTCTTGTGTGGTGGCAAAAGGGCGAAGTGAGAACGGTCCAATCAAAGTTAGGCCATCTCCAAAGGATGTGCTTAATGGCGATGTCTGGAGCGTTCTCTTCAACTCCCACGGCAGCGCTCGAAGTTCTCTTTGACGTTGCCCCACTACACATTCATCTCAAACAAGAAGCACTTTCTTGCACTTACCGCCTATGGGTACTCGGTTTACTAGAGGAAACTCCTGTGAACCGCAGTTCAACACACACCTCGTTGTTTCCACTTTTGGTGAATTGGGTTTTTAAATTTTGAAAAATGTATCGATTTTTTGATTTTATACGAAAGAGCACCTTTTTCTGAGCCACTATGATTTTTTTCAGATTTTTAGAACTTTATTTTGGCACTTTAAATCAATTTCAAAGAGATTTTTAGAAACCACCTGTTGACAGCTGGGCAACTGTTTGACAGCTCCGCCCAGTACAAACTGCGACGAGGGGTGATTTGACAAATCGCTCCCATACAAACTTCAAATTGATTTTTAAATAGGTTCCCGGGCACCAAAATTCATGAAAATTTGGATTTCGGCTCAGTTTGACACGCAGATTCAGAATATCGAATTATCTCAACACCGTTAAAGAAGCCAATTGGGGCAAAGTTGTCCTTGCTCCAAATGATCTTACAATTGCTTGTAATTTTCCATATAGGACATTTTCCACGAAATTCCCTTCCCGGGAAGAGTGGACATCTGGTTATCTGGAAAGAAGTATTTCAGACGGCATCGTATGTTACACTGATGGCTCCCTTCTCGAAGGTCGAGCAGGTGCTGGTATTTATTCTCGTGAGCTAAGGCTGTATCAGTCTTATTCACTTGGCAGACATTGCACCGTTTTTCAGGCCGAAATCTTTGCTCTTATGTGCGGAGAGCAATCAGCACTTCAGCAGCACGTAATGGGCAAAGTAATATACTTCTGTTCAGATAGCCAGGCTGCTATTAAAGCACTTGCTTCGGCCAACTCCAGCTCGAAGATAGTTATCGCTTGTCGAACTCAAATTGAGGAGCTGAATTCAGCAAACGATGTTCACCTTGTATGGGTACCTGGCCATTCTTCCATCGCTGGAAATGAATTGGCTGATGAGTTAGCTCGCACTGGAGAATCACATGACTTCATTGGCCCTGAGCCAGCTATTCCGGTATCCAAGTGTTGGGTGAAGCTTCAGATTGACACCTGGGTTGCCACTCAGCACAAACAATACTGGAATAGTTTGGAGTCATGTCGTCAAACAAAATTGTATTGTACTGAGCCATCTCTAGGGGTGGCAAAGTATCTAACAAATCTGTCAAAGCAGAATTGCAGCATGCTGGTCAAAGCATTGACTGGCCACTGCCGACTCAGTTATCACATGGCGAATATTCAGCAAGCTGATTCATTTGCAAGTGATAGCTGTGAATCCGATTATGGAACTTCGTATCATTTAATATGTAACTGTCCAGTTTTTGCGCAATTGCGTTTCCGAGTGCTCGGGAAACACTTATTAAGTGAAACTGACTTCAGAAACCTGAATCTTCAGGACGTTCTGTTGTTCTTGACCCGCTGTGGTAAAGAGCTATAGGCTCTCTTAACGCTTTATGCATTATCACAGTGCCTTTCTCAGGGAGCTGTTCGAACCCATTGTGGCACGCTTATGCGTTATTACAGTGTCCTTTTCAGGACGCTATGTGAACCCATTGTGGTACGCTTTTGCGAGTATGACGATCCTATTCCCTTACCTGTGCTTTCCCATGTCCTATCCTTTTTCCTTCCCTTCTCCGTCAGGTAAATGATGAATAGGCTCGTGTTCATGGCGATGGCACAAATTTCCCGAATGGAGGAGAACGTGCCTCTAGAGCCGACCTACTGATACCTGATACCTGATACCCTATCTCAGGACCCCGATTACTTGGAAAGACGGTTTCTTCGGCAAAATTTGGTGAGTCAAGAACTTGCAGTGGGTTTACTATTTGATGCAAGATTTCGCCACTAGAAGACGCTAATTTCCATTTTGCAAAAGCTGGCAAAAGATTAGAATTTCTCAAAAAGTATTCTACAAACCTTTTTCACTTTGGACATATTGTATTCGAATCAAATGGTAATTAAAGATCAACATATTACTCATAAATGTTCAAAAATTGATTTGATTTGTTTCACTTGGTCTCAAGATACAAAAGTTAATAAAACGACAGTCAAAAAGATGTATTCTGCTTGAAGTACTCCATCTTCGTGTAGAGCTAACTAATCAAGTTCAAATTTGTAGCATTAACAGATAACAAGATGAGGAACTATCAGTCAAAATTTGAAAATTTTGAAAGTTACGGCTTGTTGAATGTTTTCAAGATAATTAATAAATTTATATGTTTTTGTAAATTTGCAACTAGCGCCACGGTGCGGCAGAAATCAAAACCAAACGGCTATTAAACTGAATGTTCTTGATCTACCTAACAACTTTACCGAAGCAACAATATATCTAATTATTCAGGATCCTGAGATAAACGAAACTAAAAATGTGTATACAGTCAGGTTTTTTTTACGCGGGGGATGCGTACCACGTAAAAAAAACTCAGTTTAAAATCCAAAAAACCGCGTAAAAAAAGTTTCACCATTTCTCGACGTTTCATGCAAAAATAAGATGATAAATTTGTTTTTGTATGGAGTTTTCATTTACGCGGCCGCGTTAATGAAAACCGCGTAAAAAAACCTGACTGTACCGTCTACCGCCTCCTAGTGGAAGGATTTGAAATTATACGGCACACCAATTTAAAGTTCTTGTCGAGGACACCAACTGTCTAAATAATAAGGATCTTGAAATACAGGGGAGACTGAGGAGACTTGATCGCTGGGGAGGCTTGTTCCCCCATGTTTTCTTGGAATCAAAAACAGTTTTCTTTTAATAAATATTTTTTCCAAAACTACGTCTGGACAAAAGTTTATGTTTTTGCTTCAAGTGATAATTGTGCATTTCACTAATTTTTTTAACGACTGACAGTTTGTTTTCAGTCCTTCAGAAATCTTAAAAAAATTCCAAAAAGTCTCAATAACTTTGTGAAAAATGAACCAAATCGTGTCAAAATTCCACAGCACATAGTTGAAACAAAAAAAAAGTACTATCAAACTTATTTATCCAACTAAAATTTTTATAAACATGTTTTAGGTAATTTAGCTAAGTATATACAATATTGATATGGGGAGACTTGATCCTTCGAGGATTACACACATATTATATGTATGAAAAATAAAATTCTATTTGGAACCCTCAATTTACTTGGATTTTTAGTATATTCAAAAATAAAATGTGTCAGATAATTATTATTTTAATACACACCATGAAAAGGGGGATCAAGTCTCCCATATTTTGAAAATACGGCATATTCTTGAAAATTTCAGGAAATCGTTCAATTTGAAATACACTATATTCATAGAAAATACAAGAAAACTTGAAAAGAAAACAAATAGGAAGCCTCTGAAGTTATTTTCTCTAAAAATTAACCATGTGCTTAAAAGAGGATCACGTGTAACCCATTTTTGTAGAATGCATCATAAGACATGTCCAAAAAACACAGTTTTGAAAACTTCAGCAATACATTTAAGCCTTTCTGTTGTGTATAAACTTGCAATAGATGCTTACCTGTCATTCTGTACGCAAATCAGATCTAGTTTTAATTAAAGTTACAGGCAAATCAAGAAAAAGGCATCAAGTCTACCCAGTCTCCCCTATGCAAAGGAAATTATGTCAGTGTTACGTCTGTCTTTGATACCACAAGAATCATCGACTCATATATCTCAGGACCCTGATTACTTAGAAAGTTATTTAACTTTTTAAGTATCTTTAGTTTAAAAGTCGTTTGGTTTAAGGTTGTACTTGCCTAGTGGCAGTTGAAATTTTGGAAAACCATGCTCATTATATTTATTTTTAAAAGAAAAATTGGAACTTTTTAAAAAGTGCCCAAAAATTTACAAATTTTGACTGTTAGTTTCTCAATTAGTCAAAACTTGTAGGAAACTTTTTGAGAAATCATTTGCAAACTATTACAAACTTTTAATTAGCATCGGCCAGTGGCAAAATCTCACGTCAAATGGTAAATTAGCTGTAAGTCTTTGATTTATCAAACAACTTTTCCAAAGACACTCTCTAAGTAATTCAGATTTTTTATCACTGTTAGGTCTATTTGTCTCTGAAATCACAGAAGTTGTTCTTAGGGTCCTAAGTGGTATGCAGATCCTCTGGTATGCTTTTGATTCAATAAATTCTCTCAAACAAATTAAAGCATTTTCATTTGAATAGATGACATTACAAAGATTATTGAAGAAATGTTTATCTCGACGGCGTGATGAGTGATATGCTGAAAAATCTAAATACCTGGCGCTGTGAAGTATTGGATCTCAGCGCGCTAGTCTTCGGGACAAAACTAGAAGAATATGGGTGGTACTAAACCGAAGATGGGTGCCGGTGTCATTAACCTTTATGAAGGAATATTCATACTACTGATAGCTTGGCCCTCCGAGCCATTTATCACAAAACGGATTTTCAACAGCATAAAGTTTCTCTTGAAGCAGTGAAGATAATGCAATAACATAATCACAAATTCGGGCAAATTTGGCTGATTATTCTGATTCTAACATGATGAACATTTTCGTGACGTTACAACGCGAGCAGAACCATGTTTGAAACTGAACGGGCGTTGTAACGTCACGAAAGGTGAAAGTCGATTATCCAAAAACAAATCCAAAATTTATATATTTTATTTCATTGAATTGAAGAATTTCAATTGAATTTCAATGGTAGAAGAATTTCAATTGAATTTCAATGGTAGAAAAAAAATAGAATATCATAAAAATCCGAACAGATTTTCTAAGATGTTGGTAGCGCGGTAGAGAGGATCGGATTCTAGCGTGTTGTAACGTCACGCTACAAATACGCATTTGAAACACGTTTTTCTAATGCAAACTAAATGTTCAATAGGTCAAACATATCAGAAATTTTACAAGGAATCCGAATATGAAAAAATATTTTGAGGTTTACAGACACATTCTACCGTGACGTTACAACGTTTTGACGCATACGTAGTCAGATTTTCCACTGTAACTCATGAAAACGATTCTTTGCAAAAACATAATCTTTTGTCCAGACGTAGTTTTGGAAAAATATATGTTAAAAGAAAACTGTTTTTGATTCCAAGAAAACATGGGGGAACAAACCTCCCCAGGGATCAAGTCTCCTCAGTCTCCCCTGTATTTCAAGATCCTTATTATATAGACAGTTGGTGTCCTCGACAAAGTTGTTTGACTGGTCAAGAACTTTAAATTGATGTGCCGTATAATTTCAAATCCTTCCACTAGGAGGCGGTAGAAGGTACAGTCAGGTTTTTTTTACGCGGTTTTCATTTACGCGGCCGCGTAAATGAAAACTCCATACAAAAAAAAAAATCATCGTCTTATTTTTGCATGAAACGTCGAGCAATGGTGAGACTTTTTTATGCGGTTTTTTGGATTTTAAACTGAGTTTTTTTTTTACGCGGTACGTATCCCCGCGTAAAAAAAAAACCTGACTGTATACACATTTTTAGTTTCGTTTATCTCAGGATCCTGAATAATTAGATATATTGTTGCTTCGGTAAAGTTGTTTGGTAGATCAAGAACATTCAGTTTAATAGCCGTTTGGTTTTGATTTCTGCCGCACCGTGGCGCTAGTTGCAAATTTACAAAAACATATAAATTTATTAATTATCTTGAAAACATTCAACAAGCCGTAACTTTCAAAATTTTCAAATTTTGACTGATAGTTCCTCATCTTGTTATCTGTAAATGCCTCAGATTTTGACTTGATTAGTTAGCTCTACACGAAGATGGAGTACTTCAAGCAGAATACATCTTTTTGACTGTCGTTTTATTAACTTTTGTATCTTGGGACCAAGTGAAACAAATCAAATCAATTTTTGAACATTTATGAGTAATAGGTTGATCTTTAATTACCATTTGATTCGAATACAATATGTCCAAAGTGAAAAAAGTTTGTAGAATACTTTTTGAGAAATTTTAATCATTTGCCAGCTTTTGCAAAATGGAAACTAGCGTTTTCTAGTGGCGAAATCTCGCATCAAATGGTAAATCCACTGCAAGTTTTTGACTCACCAAATTTTGCCGAAGAAACCGTCTTTCCAAATAATCGGGGTCCTGAGATACATGGAATTTGAAATTTGTAAGTTCTCTAGCGTCACTTTTTTGTGGAACTTTAAACCATACTATCCATCAACTGTAAGTCTTTGACCAACCTAACAAGTTATCAATACCCTGAGATATACGAGACGATAATTTTGTCAGTGTTTCGTCTGTTTGGCTCTGATATCATATAGATAGTCGGTTTCAGTCGCATTTTTTACAAGATCGCAGTACAATTACAATTTAAACCATTTTTGGAATTTGAATAGAGCGTAGATGTTGGCCAAACATCAAATCCACCGGGTCTCAAGAGTCTTCGTAGTTAATGAAAGGGACTTAGTGGTACGCAATTTAATGATACCTTGAAAAAGAGCTCATACACAACGAGAAAGAAATTGGTTTGGAATATAGAACTACCTTTGTCTACCTGACTACTGCAGAAGTCGTCCAAGCCTGAGAAATTTTGTCTTTTCCACAGAACTTTTTTTCGTGACGTTACAACGCAAACTTCAACCAGGTGAAACTCAGGCGTCAGTGAACCGATTTTCTTTGTTTTAATTTGTTTTCATTTGAGAGATATTCTAGAGTACAAAGACCATACAAAATTTCAAATTTGAAACTTGTTCCGAATTTGAATAAATTTCATAAATGTTGATTTTCCGTGATGTTACAACGCTTTAAGAACCTATACTTTGTCCAACCATACCTCATAGTTGTGAAGTATTACAATTAAAATTCTTTGTATGCTAAAAAATCTACATACATTCATCTGTTAATCATGGAAGATTTTTGAAAAATCAGTGCGTTGGTGTTTAAAATATGGCAGCTTTGATGAATAGTGTGTCTAAATGCCTTAAAATCACGATGTTATTGTTAATCTGTTAATGCCGTCGTTCAATAAATATGTATTGTCACATTGATATCATGTAGAATACATTTTTGGACGACAAGAGTAGTGTAAAATGTTATAAAAATGTATAATATGCCAAATTTCAGCTTTGAAAATTGAGCATTGATAATACGGGGCCCGTAGAATGTGTCTAGTATACCTTCTGGTGCTTCTGATGAGTCTATTGCTGAGGGAAATGTTTCGCATTCTCTGCATTCTCTAATGCAGGAAATACTGTTCGTGAATTTTCGATAAATAATGGAATATACATACAGGGTGTTTGTTTCCGGAGTGCAAATATTTTTAGGGGAGATAGGTCTCCATGAGTTATGAAAAAGTGCCCAAGGAACATGGGGTCGGGAATCACTGCTAAGTGAGTTAATCACATTTTAAGTTTTTTTTAATTTAGCTCATCTTTGAAACCCTCTATCTACTAAACTATCAGTCGTACCATCAATGTCAACGCTCGAATTGAAAGCTAATGACTTCTACTATCTTAGCCTCTTGGACGTGAACTTCGTAAAATTAGTCTAAAAGGCTTAAATTTTCAAAACATTGCAAAATATGTGGAAAAAAAACAGCTCTTTTTCAGACATTTTTGATGATTTCAATATGAAAACGAATTTTCTGTTAAAAAAGTTCTTCTACAAAACACGCACGAACTTGTTCTCTAAAAATGTTTCTTTGACAGCAAAACTCTATCTTTTGTAGATTAGCTAGAAAATGATTTTGAAAATATCGCTCAAAATTGCATCAACACCATGCCAAAATAATGGTCATCACCCCATCCGTTCGTGCGTTCGTGTGATGTTGCTCTACGGTATGAGGACGACGGCAGCTGCTGGTGCTGCCGTCGCGAACAGAGAACGAGTTCGGTCTTTGTCGCGTTGTATCCCCGCCTGTGGAAGATTTCGAGGCGGAGTGTGGCTTCTGTGCCATATTCAGTTTGACGCGCACTATACACTTGTTTTGAACGGAGCGAAAGCGCTGACAAAAGTGTATTTACAAGAGCATCCCTTTAAATCAGTGATTCCCAAAGTGGGCGAAATCGCCCCCTTGGGGGCGAAAACGACATTGAAGGGGGCGAAAATTTAAAAATTAGAAATTGGGGGGCGAAAAATCCATCAAGGGGGCGATTTTCCACAAACCATTTTATTCAGATCTTGGTTACGAATGCCAGCTAATTTGATAAAGTGTCTTAAATAAAATATAATAATTTAATTGAGAGTGATTTTGTTTTTGCCTTTCTCGTACACTAAGTGTACTGGAAAGGCTATATGTTCACTCCAAAAACGACTTTTTGATTGAAAGCTCGGAGGGTCGAATCACATATACCAATCAACTCAGTTCGACGAATTGAGCAAATGTCTGTATGTGTGTATGTATGTGTATGTGTGTATGTGTGTGTGTATGTGTGTATGTATGTCTGTGTACAAAAAAGGTCACATCACTTTTTTGAACTAAACCTCAACCGATTTTAATGACCAATGGTTCATTCGACGCGGAATGTGGTCCCATTGTTTCCTATTGAAAATGGTTCGGATCGGTCCAGCCGTTCCGGAGTTATGGCCATTTAGGTGTTCCGGACCGGTACCCCAGGAAGGGGCCAGATATGAAAACGCTACAAACCCATTCATGCGACACATCAAACTACGGCATTTTCGATAACTTGATGAAAGGTAAGCAGAAAAATGGTGTCAGACCATATCTGAACCGGTAGTGTCCCGGAGCCGGTTCCGGGTGTCCCACCGGAAGTGGCCAAACATAAAAGTGCACTAAACCCATGCATGCGGCATATCAAACCGCAGCTTTTTCGATACCCTGATGAACAGTAAGAAGGAATACATTCTCAGACCATATTGGAACCGGTAGTATTCCGGAACCGGTTCCAGATGTCCCGCTAGAGGTGGCCAAGTATAGAAGTTAACCAAACCCATGCATGCGACATATCTAATAGTGGCTTTTTTGACATCCTGATGAAAGGTAAGCAGGAAAATATTCTCCGACCATATTTGAACCGATTGTGTTCCGGAACCGGTTTCGGGTGTCCCGCCGGAAGTGGCCAAATATAAAATTGAACTAAAACCATGCATGTGACATATCAAACCGCGGCTTTTTCGATAACCTGATGAACAGTATGCAGGAAAGCATTCTCAGAACATATCGGAACCAGTAGTGTTCCGAAATCGTTTCCAGATGTCCCGCCAGAGGTGGCCAAGTTTCAAAGTTAACCAATCCCATACATGCGACATATCAAATAGTGGCTTTTTTGATATCCTGATGAACAGTCTGCAGGAAAATATTCTCAGACCATATGTATCTGAACCGGTGGTGATCCGGAACCGGTTTCGGGTGTCCCGCCGGAAATGGCCAAACAAAAAAGTGAACCAAACCCATGCGACAAATCAAATCGCGGATTTTTAGGTATCTTGATTTGGCAAAAAAAAAAGTTTCCGGCCATATTTGGAACAACCGGTAGTATTCCTCACCGATTAAGGGTGCCCCATCGGAAGTGGTCAAATGTAAAGGAGAACCAACCCCATAAATAGCTGTTTTGGTAACCTGATGAACGGTTAACAAGAGAAACAATCATAGACCACACTTTGGAAAACCAATACTGTGCCGAAACCGGTTCCAGGTGCTCCACCGGAAGTGGTCAAATGTAGAACGGAACCAAACGCATGCACACCGCGCATTAAATATCGGCTTTTTAGATGACGACGCGTAGAACGGTCAGCAAGAAAAGTCTCAGACCAGTGTACCGGAACCACTTTCGAGTGTCTCGCCGGAACTGGCGAAATGCACAAATAAGTGTTTGACAGTACATCAAATAGCAGCTTTTTAGAATACACGATGATCGATTCGTAAGAACATAGCCTCAGACCATATTTTAGACAACCGGTAGTGTCCCGAAACCAGTTCTGGGTGTCCCACTGGAAGTGGTCAAATGTAAAAGTGATCTATACCCACCCATGCATGAGATAAATCAAATCGTGTTTTTTTGGGTAACCTAATGAACGTTAGCAATGATATTGCCTCAGACTATATTTGGGAGACCCGGTGTGCTCCGGAACCTGTTCCGGCACCGCATCGAAAGTAACCAAATGTACCATGCAACATCACGGCTTTTTGAATAACCCGAGGAACGGTTAACTAGAAAATAGGCTCACACCACATTACAGACTACCGGTAGGGATGCACAACCAGCGTTTGGTGCTTCGCCGGTACTACGAAAGTAAATAAAACCAATGCAAGCGATAAATATGTGTAAGAGAACAAAATCTTACAAATTAAACCCACATACAAACAGCCGTCGCACTATACTCACTACCTATCGCTCTTGTTTTCAACGGTCAATAAGATACAGCCCAAATGTTCAGAAAAAAATTGTGATCTGTGATTGTGTAAAGAGTTATAGCTTAGCTTGTTAGTATAGTCTTGATATTGATCAGCCTCCAGTGTTAGTGAAGGTGCTCAACAAAGTGCTCAAGCAGTCAACTGAGAAGTCTGATATTTTTCAGCCCTGCTTATACGTTGAACATAATGTCGGACTATGTGCCATCAATAAGTTTTAAGTCAATTCAATGATGGCTTTGATAAAATGCTTGCTTTTCTATAAAAATATTCGGATTCAGAAACACTTTGACTTACGTTGCCGGAAAGATTGTGAGAACATGTTCGACGAGAAAGGCACTATCACCACTAGGTGGATTAATTTGGTTTTTTTTTTGACAGTTTTGGTCTCTTTGTCAAGAGAGTGTTTTGTTTTTAGAATTGTCTGAAACTAGGTCGAATAATTCAGCTCGATTGGGAAAATTTTGATGTCATTCACTGATGGGATTCAATAGGCTTAATATTACCCCATGGCGAATAGAACACAGTTACCAAAAAATAGAAAAAGTTTCCCTTCAAGGGGTTTTATTTATTTTCAAAAATATTCATTTTGAAAACCAAATCTTAACTCAAGTGCAACTATTTTTGGAGAAATATTGATTATTTGATTATGTGCTTTTTCTAAGTCATCAGCCATTAAGTGATAGCTATTTTCTGAAATTCGTTTTTTTACACAGCAATATATTCTTTAGTTGTGAATAATTCACAGTTGAAAATTGCGAACTATAAAAACCTCTGATTTGAAATAATAAATCTACTTAATGTACTTAATACTCGAATATATATTTGGAATTTTAGCATTTTATGCAAAAAGTAAACATCTCATACTTTTTGTTATTTAATATTTTAAAAAACGAAGTTATTAAAGAAATTGTACTTGTTGATGATCGCATGTTTGCAATCGAGTTTGCATCAATATGATTTGATACATTCTCCATGTTTCAAGAAATACGAAACTTATCTGTTCTTGATTTGTCTCAGGTGTGAATTCAAAAACCGTTCTTAAAGCTTTCATATACATATATCAAGAATTTACCCAAGTTTTTCAAGACTCCTGTATTCTAAGATTTTCTGAGAGAATATTAAACAAAATTTGGGTATTAAAGATTTTATTTCAGATTTCTATTCCTTTCCTTTTTCTTTGATTTTACAAATATCTTGTTATTCGAAGTTGATATCCAAGATGACATTACGTCTGCATATTTAGTAAAATTGCTGAAATTTGTTAAACAACTTGAAAGGTTTTTGTTTAGTTTATTTAAATTTATTACGGAATCTTCTAATTTTCCGTTAAGTTTAAATTGTCGTCAAACTTTTGGAATTTCTGTGAGAAAACCAAGACGTCTTACAAAGCTGAATCCTTAAACCCTACTATGAATCTTACTTCATCAATATTTGAAAATAATTGTATTTAAAAGTCACATAGCCTTAAAATTCTCCATAAATATGATTCTGAATGTTATTTATTCACGATTTTATATTATAAATTTAAACTGGAAGTTGAATAAAAATGTAATAAAATTTATTGATGCGTCTAAACATTTTCAAAAAAAATCCAAAAAATACAGTGTAAATAACAAGATTTTGTTCCAGTAACTTACAAAATAGACAGAATGTGTAGATTTTAATGCAATTTCAAAATTTCGAATCTTATTTTAAAAAATTCAAACTTAGGGGGGCGAAAATATTTTTCAACAGCTTCAAGGGGGCGATTGTTTCGACAAGTTTGGGAACCATTGCTTTAAATCCTTCGCACTCGTAGCGGTGCTGTTCAGATGGAGAGGTCTGTGCGTGCGGGAATTTAGAGCATGCACTAGAGAATGCACTTATTAAATGCATTTTCAAATGTATTAAATGTATTATGTGTAGCGTTATTCTTCTTCTTATTACTGGTATAACATCCCCAATGGAACATAGCCTGTTTCTCAGCTCAAGCTGATAAACATGCAGCAAAAATTTGCGGGATTTCAAGGTTAATAATGCTCTTAAGAAATCTGGGAAATAAATTAATCATTTTAGAAGTTGCTGGTTTTTAGAGAACGTTGGGGATTTTTAGGAAATATCGAGGATGTTAAAGGAAACTTAGGAATCATGAGAGTCTTCATGGAAAATGAAGCCTTTGTGAAGTCTAAGCATTAAGTTGTACATTTTAGGAGAAGTCGGGGAGTTTTAGGGAACATTGGGGATTTTTAGGAAATATTGAGGATGTTAAAGGAAACTTAGGAATCATGAGAGTCTTCTTGGAAAATGACGCCTTTGTGAAGTCTAAGCATTAAATTGAACATTTTAGGAGAAGTCGGGGATTTTCAGGGAACATTGGGGATTTTTAGGAGATATCGAGGATGTTAAAGGAAACATGGGAATCATGAGGGTCTTCATGGGAAATGACGCCTTTTTGAAACCTAAACATTAAATTGGACATTTTAGGAGAAGTTGTTAGTTTTTAGAGAACGTTGGGGATTTTTAGGAAATATTGAGGATGTTAAAGGAAACTTAGGAATCATGAGAGTCTTCATGGAAAATGACGCCTTTGTGAAGTCTAAGCATTAAGTTGAACATTTTAGGAGAAGTCAAGGATTTTTAATGAACATTGGGGATTTTTAGGAGATACTGATGATGTTAAAGGAAACTTAGGAATCATGGGGGTCTTCATGGGAAATGACGCCTTTATGAAGTCTAAGCATTAAGTTGGACATTTTAGGAGAAATCGGGGATTTTTAGGAAATATCGAGGATGTTAAAGGAAACTTAGGAATCATGAGAGTCTTCATGGAAAATGACGCCTTTGTGAAGTCAATTATGTTGAACATTTTAGGAGGAGTCGGGGATTTTTAGCGAACATTGGGGATTTTTAGGAGATATTGAGGATGTTAAAGGAAACTTAGGAATCATGAGAGTCTTCATGGAAAATGACGCTTTTGTGAAGTCTAAGCATTAAGTTGGACATTTTAGGAGAAGTCGGGGATTTTTAGGGAACATTGGGGATTTTTAGGAGATATTGAGGATGTTAAAGGAAACTTAGGAATCATGGGGGTCTTCATCGGAAATGACGCTTTTATGAAGTCTAAGCATCAAGTTGGACATTTTAGGAGAAGTCGGGGATTTTTAGGGAACATTGGGGATTTTTAGGAGATATTGAGGATGTTAAAGGAAACTTAGGAATCATGAGAGTCTTCATGGAAAATGACGCTTTTGTGAAGTCTAAGCATTATGTTGGACATTTTAGGAGGAGTCGGGGATTTTCAGGGAACATTGGGGATTTTTAGGAGATATTGAGGATGTTAAAGGAAACGTGGGAATCATGAGGGTCTTCATGGGAAATGACGCCTTTATAAAGTCTAAGCATTAAGTTGGACATTTTAGGAGAATTTGTTGGTTTTTAGAGAACGTTGGGGATTTTTAGAAAATATTGAGGATGTTAAAGGAAACTTAGGAATCATGAGAGTCTTCATGGAAAATGACGCCTTTGTGAAGTCTAAGCATTAAGTTGGACATTTTAGGAGAAGTCGGGAATTTTTAGGGAACATTGGGGATTTTTAAGAGATATTGAGGATGTTAAAGGAAACATGGGAATCATGAGGGTCTTCTAGGGAAATGATGCTTTTGGGAAACCTACGCATTAAGTTGAACATTTTAGGAGAAGTTAAGGATTTTTAGAGAACGTTCTCTTAAATTTTCAAACGCTCCCTAAAAATCCCCAACTTTTTCTAAAATGTCCAACTTAATGTTTTGATTTCCCAAGAGCATCATTTTTCATGACGACCTTCATGATTTCTTAGTTTCCTTTAACATCCTTAATGTCTCCTTAAAATCCTCAACGTTCTCTAAAAACTTTCAACGTTCCCTAAACATCTCCAACTTCTCCTAAAATGTCCAACTTACTGCTTAGATTTCACAAAGACATCATTTTCCATGAAGACTCTCAAGATTCCTTGCTTGCTTTTGTTCTCCCAATATCTTCTAAAATCCCCAACGTTCCCTTAAAACCCAAATCTTCTCATAAAATGTCCAACTTAATGCTTGGACTTCACAAAGGCATAATTTCTCATGAAGACCCTCATGATTCCTATGTTTTCTTCAACATCCTCAATATCTCCTAAAAATCCCCAACGTTTGCTAAAAATCCACAACGTTCCCTAAATATCCCCGACTTCTCCCAAAATGTCCAACTTAATGCTTAGACTTCACAAAGCCATCATTTACCATGAAGACCCTCATGATTCCTAGCTTGCCTTTGACCTCCCAATATCTCCTATATTCCCCAACGTTTCCCTAAAGTCCCAAACCTTTCCAAAATATTCCCAACGTTCCCTAAAAATCCTCAACTTCTCCTGAAATGTAAAAATCAATGGTTAGATTTCCCAAAAGCATCATTTCCCGTAGACCCCAATGGTTCCTATGTTCCCTTCAACATCATAAATATCCTCTAAAAATCCCAAACCTTTCCAAAAAATCCCCAACGTTTCCAAAAAATCCCCAACTTCTCCTGAAATGACCAACTTAATGCTTATATTTCACAAAGACATAATTTTCCATGACGACCCTCATGATTCCTAAGTACACTTTAACATCCTCAATATCTCAACTCATCGTCCTCTAAAATCCCCAACGTTCCCTAAAAATCCCCAACATCTTCTAAAATGTCCAACTCAATGCTTAGATTTCCTAAAAGTATCATTTCCCGAAGACTCTCATGATTCCTATGTTTCCCGCTCAGACTGATTTCTACTTGTCGAGTTCAAGTCTCCC